>NC_057803.1:285391221-285506490 GCF_018294505.1 Triticum aestivum | reverse complement strand
GCCCGCGCCGCCGCCCGGCCCAAGCGCCGCCCGTGTGCACCACCGCAGCCTCGTCGTTCGTCGCCGGCAGCCGCCGCCGGAGACCTCCAAGGCCAGACCCTCGCCGGAGATGAGTGCCCCGACCGCCCATTTTCCCTCCCTTGCTCTCCTTCTCGATCTAACCTCTCCCGGCCTCTTGCTTCTTTCGCTGCAGGAGCACAGCAGCCATGGCGCCGCCCCTGCCACCTCCCAACACCGGCCATGTGGGGCCCCGAGGGCCTCGTCCGTCGCTGGATCCGGACGCCCCATGCCCTGATCTACCCATTCCCAGCCTCCCCGATGCCCGCCGGAGTCCCAATGCGCCCCACCGTCGCCGTTGACTTCCACCGGCATCGTTCTGTAGCAGATATGGAACTTCCCCGATCTAGATCTCGTTTTCGCGCTAGTAGTAATTCCACTAAGTCCCCAGTTTTCAACTTCGCGTGTGCATCTTTGACCTGTCATAACTCCGTGCATATTGCTCCGATTCACGCATATGATATATCAAAATGTTCACTATGTGATGGTCTTCATATTGTTGTACTATGGCATGCTTGTTCGAGTTCATCTTGATGTCATTTTCATTGATGCAAGAGTGCTATAAAATGTTAGGAGCTGGTACTAATCAGATCATGAGGTTTTGTCATTTTTGTTGCATTTGATGTGTGCATCATATGGGCATGAGGTATACATGTGTTTTGAACTACATCATGTCATCTTTACAGGGGTGCTTGTCTTTATTTTTGTGATAAATGTGGTGACTAGCACAAGCATTCAAACTAGGCTTCGTGATGTTGCTGTTTTCAGGGACTTAGGGTTTTGCTAAGTCTATTACCTTCTGTTATTTTGATGCCATTTAAACTTGATGCTACAGTGAGATCCATGCTTATTTTGGGATACTTCGTTAAGTTTGTTTTGAACATGTGGTTATGATTTATCCATCCATGGCCCTGTTTGCAATTATGGAGTTGTCTAGCATGTCCTTTTCATGCTCTACTTTTGCTATAAAATATTCCTCGCAGAATGTTAACATGTTAATCGATATGCCATGGTTGTTGCTAGTTGTCCATGCATCCTATTAACTTTCTGTTGCCATGGTTAGATCCATGAACATGTCATCTTGCTATTGGTATGCTTGTTTTGTCATGTAATGCTTTGTGGTGAGCGGTATGAGCTTGCAAAGTTGCCTTCATATATCTGTTTATACCATGCTCTGTTTTTTCTGCTAAGTCTGAAACTGTTAATAAAACTTGTTATGTTTACATGGGTGTCATCATATCTTCTGTGCCTTTATGGCTCATGTTCAGTAAGGGACTTTTGATCTATGCTTTTAGTATAATCATGCCATGACTTTGTTTGCTATGATATGTTCTTGTAGAATGTTGTTTGCTTGCTCTAAACATTGCTTCCTGATGTTGTTTTTGACATGTTAGTAATTTCTCTAAGTCTGTGATGCTAATATCTTTTGCACTTTTGCCATGCTTGTTCGAACCTGTTCTAGTGTTTTTTAGCCGTAGATCAGTGTTCATGTTTTGTCAAGCATCCCTTGTACATCACTGCCATATGCTTTGTTGTTATGTTGGAGTGCAGTAGCTTAGTTTCTTTTTTGCATTCTAAGTGCCTTCGTGCTGTTAATTACAGTTTTGCACCATTTTTCTTTTGCTTGCCGTTTGCAAACCGTGCATCCGTTTCTGGTGATCTTTATATCGATTTTAGCTGAAATCATCTCATCTTTCCATAGGAATACTTGGTTTGCCAAGTTGAGGCCTTGTTCATTCTTTCCCTTCGAGAGCACGCATATGCATTGCATATCATATCTTGCATATCATGCCATGTATCGCATCATGTTGCTTGTGCATTGCACCGTGACTGATTGTTGTTCCATTGCTCATGTTCTTGCCTTGGGTAGAGCCGGGAGACGAGTACATGAACGAGGAACCTGTTGAGTACGCTATCCAGGATCAAGCTTTCGACAACTCTGAGAACTGGAACCTGTTGAGTATGCTATCCAGGATCAAGCTTTCGACAACTCTGAGAACTTTGCAGGCAAGATGACCATACCCTCGAAATCACTTCTATCTTTGCTAGCTAGTTGTTCGCTCTATTGCTATGTCGCGCTACCTACCACTTGCTATATCATGCCTCTCTTATTGCCATGTCAAGCCTCTAACCCACCTTTCCTAGCAAACCGTTGTTTGTCTATGTTACCGCTTTTGCTCAGCCCCTCTTATAGCATTGCTAGTTACAGATGAAGATGAAGTTTGTTCCATGTTGGAACATGGATATTGTTGGGATATCATTATTATCTCTTATTTACTTTAATGCATCTATATACTTGGTAAAGGGTGGAAGGCTCGGTCTTTTGCTTGGTGTTTTGTTCCACTCTTGCCACCCTAGTTTCTGTCATACCAGTGTTATGTTCCTTGATTTTGCGTTCCTTACGCGGTTGGGTGTTATGGGAACCCCTTGACAGTTCACTTGAATAAAACTCCTCCAGCAAGTCCCAACCTTGGTTTTAACATTTGTCACCTAAGCCTTTTCCCTTGGGTTCTGCAGACTCAAGGGTCATCTTTATTTTTACCCCCAGGCCAGTGCTCCTCTGAGTGTTGCTCCAAAACAAAGCCACTTGCGGTGCCGCCTCGAGGCAACTTGGGGTATCGTCGGCTGCCATATGTAGTGTTCATCTGGTGTGCCCTGAGAATGAGATACATGCGACTCCTATCGGGATTTGTCGGCACATTGGGCGGCTTTGCTGGTCTTGTTTTACCATTGTCAAAATGTCTTGTAACCAGGATTCTGAGACTGATCGGGTCTTTCTGGGAGAAGGAATATCCTTCGTTGACCATGAGAGCTTGTGATGGGCTAAGTTAGGACACACCTGCAGGGTATAAACTTTCGAGAGTCATGCCCGCGGTTATGTGGCAGATGGGAATTTGTTAATATCCGGTTGTAGAGAACTTGACACTTAAATTAATTAAAATGAATCAACCGTATGTGTAGCCGTGAAGGTATCTTTTCGGTGGAGTCCGGGAAGAGGACACGGTCTCGTGTTATGCTTGAACGTAAGTAGCTTCAGGATCACTTCTTGATCACTTATAGCTTCTCGACCATGCGTTGCATCTCTTCTCACTCTTATTTGCGTATGTTAGCCACCATATATGCTTAGTGCTTGCTGCAGCTCCACCTCACTACCCTTTCCTACCCTTAAGCTTAAATAGTCTTAATCTCGCGGGTGTGAGATTGATGAGTCCTCGTGACTCACATATACTTCCAAACAGTTGCAGGTGCCGATGATACCAGTGCAGGTGACACAATCGAGCTCAAGTGGGAGCTCAATGAAGATCTTTGTCGATGTTTTATGTCTTTTCCGGTTGATCAATTGTGGAGCCCAATTGGGACGATCGGGGATCTAGCATTTGGGGTTATCTTCTTTTATTTTGGTTCCATAGTCGGACCTTTGTTTGTACTTTGGATGATGTATGGATTATTTATGTATTATGTGAAGTGGCGATTTTAAGCCAACTCTTTATCCCTTTCTTTTTCAGTACATGGGATGTGTGAAGATTACCCCTCTTGCGACAAGCCTACCATGCAGCTATGCATCTAAGTCGTGCCCCGAAACGTGGGAGATATAGCCGCATTGTGGGTGTTACAAGTTGGTAATCAGAGCCATCCCTGACTTAGGAGCCCCCTGCTTGATAGAATCGCTGACGTTGTTGAGTCTAGGACAAATTGTTTTGAGTCTTAGGATTATATATATCGGAGAGTAGGATTCTTTTTACTCCTCTGTCCATTCGTCACTCTGGTGAGGCCTCCTGACGTAGAAGTTTTGACTCTTCTCTCCTCGAATTTCATGAAAAAAAATTAGGATCACGCGGGTATCTTGGAATTGTTCCTATAGTCTTGTGACGAGAACATTGTTCTTGGTGCCTCCTGACATTTAGGGGTTCGGGAGTTTGGGAGTATTGCTATAATTCGTATAACGGATGCTTTTCGAAGGTTGAGGTACACGATTTCCGAAGGTTTCTTGGTTATGTGTTGAAGGATGGATACAACTGGATGTAGGGATTGTTAGTTTGGGTGAGATATTATGCTTCCCCTGTATCCCCAACACCTGATTGCATAACCAGGAAGTTTTGAGAGTTTATAAGTGGGAATTCAAGTATCTCATAGGAAATCTTTCCAATAGACACATGATAAGATATGGGGTCTATCATATGTTTTTTCTGGCTTATTTCCTAAACCAATCCTTTGTTTTTGTTTTGGTTTGTGGTATTCGAGTTGCTTCGAACTCAGATGTGGATTCCATACCTTTTCAAATGTTGTTATCATATTTCTATGTGGTAGCTAATCCTTCTTGATCATCGAGATTGTCATGTCAATTCTTTCCAACCGGTGCGTTTCCCTTCAAGATGATCCTATCATTTTTTCCATCCGCAAGATCACCCCTCAGTTTTCCCAACGGTGTTTGTTTCATCCGTTCCAAGTTGTCTTTGTTTTTCCTGCCCTCCCACCCTTTTCTTCAAGGACTCATATTTCTTAGTGAAGTAGCCATCTTATTGATGTGAAGTCTCTTCTTTCTTTTCTTTCAATGTTCTTATTGGGTAATTCTGTAACGCCCACGATGCGACTATATCTCCCACGTGTTGAAGCACGACTTAGAGGCATAACCGCATTGTAAGCAATGTCGAGTGGGGTAATCTTCACACAACCCATGTAATGAATAAGGGAAAAGATACATAGTTGGCTTACAGTCGCCACGTCACACAGTATTATACATATCATTACATTCATCCAGATACAATCAAGGTCCGACTACGGAACCAAAATAAAGAACAACCCCAAATGCAACAAAGTCCCCGATCGCCCCAACTGGGCACCACTACTGATCATCTGGAAAGGAAATGTAGTATCGTCCCGAGTCCTCATCGAACTCCCACTTGAGCTCAGTCGAATCTCCTGGAGCGGTATCATCGGTCCCTGCATCCGGTTTTGAAGTAATCTGTGAGTCACAGGGACTCAACAATCTCACACCCTCGCGATCAAGACTATTTAAGCTTATAGGAAGGGTAAAGGTATCAGGTGGAGCTGCAGCAAGCACTAGCATATATGGTGGCTAACATACGCAAATGAGAGCGAGAAGAGAAGGCAAAGGCACAGTCGATAAACTATGATCAAGAAGTGATCCTAGAACAACCTACGTTCAAGCATAACACGAGACCGTGTTGTCTTCCCGGACTCCGCCGAAAACAGACCATCACGGCCACACACTCTATTGATTCATTTTAATTAAGTTAAGTTTAAGGTTATATACAACCGGACATTAACAAATTCCCATCTGCCCATAACCGCGGGCACAACTTTCGAAAGTTCAAATCCCTGTAGGGGTGTCCCAACTTAGCCCATCACAAGCTCTCACGGTCAACGAAGGATATTCCTTATCCCAAGACAATCCGGTTAGACTCAGAATCCCGGTTACAAGACATCTCGACAATGGTAAAACTAAACCAGCAAAGCCACCCGAATGTGCCGACAAATCCCGATAGGAGCTGCACATATCTCATTCTCAGGGCACACCGAATGAAAAAGACGTCGGGTAGGCCAGCCCAGAGTTGCCCCTGGTGGCACCGGACATCGCCCAGTTTGGACCAACACTTAGAGAAGCACTGGCCCGGGGGGTTAAAATAAAGATGACCCTTGAGTCCGCGAAACCCAAGGGAAAAAGGCTAGGTGGCAAATGGTAAAACCAAGGTTGGGCCTTGCTAGAGGAGTTTTATTCAAGGCAAACTGTCAAGGGGTTCCCATTATAACCCAACCGTGTAAGGAACGCAAAATCAAGGAACATAACACCGGTATGACGGAAACTAGGGCGCAAAAGAGGAACAAAACACCAGGCATAAGGCCGAGCCTTCCACACTTTACCAAGTATATAGGTGCATTAAAAGAGACAAGATATAATAATGATATCCCAACAATAAACATGTTCAAACAAGGAACAACTCCAATCTTCACCTGCAACTAGCAACGCTATAAGAGGGCTGAGCGAAGCGGTAACATAGCCAAACAATGGTTTGCTAGGACAAGGTGGGTTAGGGTTTGACATGGCAATATGGGAGGCATGATAAGCAAGTGGTTGTTGTCGTAGCATAGGCATAGCAAAAGAGCGAGCATCTAGCAAGCAAACATAGAAGTGATTTTGAGGGTATGGTCATCTTGCCTGCAAAGTTCTCCGAGTTGACGTTAGCTTGATCCTTGTAAGCGTACTCAACGGGCTCCTCGATCGCGTACTCGTCTCCCGGCTCTACCCAAGAAAGAACACAAGTAAAGGGAGACACAATCAACCACGTGCAATGCACAAACAACATGATGCGAAACATGGCATGATATGCGGGATGAGATATGTGGTGCATATGCATGCTTCGGAAAGGAATGATTGAACCTGGCCTCAACTTGGAAAACCAAGAGTGCCACTGGAAAGATGAGTTGATTTCGATCGAAATCGATATAAAGATCACCGGAATCGGATCCACGGTTTGGAAATGGCAAGCAAAACAAATATGCACCGATATGCGATTAACAGCATGAGGCCATCTAGATGTAACAAGAACAACAAGCTACTGCACTCTAACATAACAACCAAATACATAGGAGGGATCCACTCAAGATGCTTGACAAAAGATGAACACTGAGCTACGGCTTATTCACCCAATAGCAGGTTCAAACAAGCATGGCAAAAGTGCAAAAGATATCAGGTTACAGACTTAGTGAAAGTAACAACATGTCAGGAATTTAACATCAGGAAGCAATGTTCAGAGCAAGATAACAACATGCTATAGGAGCATATCATGGCAAAGCAAGGCATGGCATGAAGCTACTCAAAGCATACAACAAAAGTCCCTTACTGACTATCAGCCAAAAACGATCAGAAAATACAGTGGCAACCATGTGAACATAGCAATTATCATTAACAGAATCAGACTTAGCAGAAAACTGGAACATGTCAAAACAGATATTAAGTAGGCATGTTTACGAGCTCGATACACTCACCACAAGGCATTGCATGACAAACTAAGCATACACCCAGCAAGTAGACATGGCATAGAAGCTAAACATGGCAAGAACAACACCATAGCATGCATGGATTAACTACAACAACCTCGGCAAAAATGCTTAACACGTAAACATTCTGCCAGGAACATTTTATAGCAAAAGTAGAGCTCGATTGAGTCAAGCTAGGTTGCTCCATAATTGCAAACAAAGACATGGATGGATAGAGCACAACAACATCTACAAAACACCCTTACTGATCATGCTCAAAAGACACTCGGTAGCAACATGGATACATGGCATAAAAATATAATCAGGGCAAAGACTTAGAATATTTCTAAGTCCCTGAAATCAGCAACATTATGAGGGCTACTTTTCATGCTTGTGCTAGTCACCACAGAGATCACAAAAATACATGGCATACACCCCTGTAAAGATGACATGGCATACTTCAAAACTCATGTAGGGCTAAAATTCATAGGAGGCACACAACAATCATGGCAAAAATGACAAAAGTCCAATTGCTGATAATAAACTGAAACTAACATTGCATAGCCCTCTTGCAACAACATTTAGGGCATCAAGATGAGCTCAAATGAACATAATGCAATGAGATGAACTAAAGTACTCGTCGAGACGAACAATTTGATATGCTACATGCCCAAAACGGAGCCATGGATGCGGAGATATGATGCGATGAACATATGCAAAAATTACTGTGATGAGGGCAAAAAGTCAACCCGAGCTAGGGTTTCCAGATCCAGAACCGGATCGGGGTGGCGCGCGCAACGAGGATCAACGGAGTCGGCGCCGGGGTTCGCCGGAGTTGACGTCGGCGTCGAGGAGGGAGCCGGCCGGAGCTGGGGAAGGAGACGATGCGGCGGCACGGGGCAACGAGGGGCGGCGGCGAGGCGAACGGGGGCGAGGTGAGGCGGCCGGCGAGCGGTGATGGGGTGTGGCGCCGGCGCGGGACGGCGGCGCGGGGCCGCGCCGGTTGGGAGGAGCCGGGTGGCGAGCGGCTGGATCTGAGCGGCGGGGTGAGGGGCGCCCGGGCCGGGGAGGTCCCGGCCTGGGTTCAGCGGGCCCGCGTGGTGCGGCGAAGTGGGTAAGGGGCGGTGTCGAATGGCATCCCGACACGTGGCGGCGGCGAGTCGGTCCGGACACGTCCGGCGCGCGGAGTTTCGTCCGGCGACGCGAGGAGAGGGAGAGGGTTAGGGTATGACCCAGATTTTCGGGGGGAGATGTCTTTATATAGGTAGAGGGAGCTAGGGGGCTCCAAATTGAGTACGGTTTTCGGCCACGCGGCCTAGATGATGGAGCGGATTTTGGTGGGTTTTGGGCCACTTTGGAGGGGTGTTGGGCTGCAACACACACGAGGCCTTCTCGGCTCCTCGGTTAACCGTTGGAGTATCAAACGAAGTCCAAATGGCACGAAACTTGACAGGTGGTCTACCGATAGTAAACCAAGGCCACTTGGCAAGTCTCGGTCCAATCCGAAAACGTTTAACACCCACACACGAAAATAGGTAGAAAGGGACACCGGAGGACATAGGAGCGCCAGAATGCAAAACGGACAACGGGGAAAATGCTCGGATGCATGAGACAAACACGTATGCAAATGCAATGCACATGATGACATGATATGAGATGCAAGGCAAAGACAAAAACAACATGAAGACAAAACCCGACAACGAGGAAATAACATAACTTAGTGCCGGAAATGGCAAGAGTTGGAATACAAATATGGCAGGTTACATACGGGGTGTTACAACACTCCACCACTACGAAAGGATCTCGTCCCGAGATCTAGGACTGGAAAAACTCCGGGTACTCAGAACGGAGGTGATCCTCGCGTTCCCAGGTGGCTTCACAGTCGAAATGATGTGACCACTTGACTTTTAGGAATTTGATAGACTTGTTGCGAGTCTTGCGCTCAGTTTCTGCAAGAATAGCAACGGGATGCTCATGATAAGACAGGTCTTCCTGGAGATCAATCTCTTCAAAGTTGATGATGCGGTCAGGAGTCTTGAAACACTTGCGTAGCTGAGAGACATGAAACACGTCGTGCACGTTTGCAAAGTTGGATGGAAGCTCAAGTTGATAGGTGAGATCGCCTCTTTCCAATGATCTTGAAAGGACCCACGTATCTAGGGGCAAGTTTCCCTTTGATACCGAAGCGACGAGTACCTTTCATTGGAGAGACACGGAGGTAGACATGGTCTCCGATCTTGAAAGCCAAGTCACGATGCTTGCTATCATAGTAATTCTTCTGGCGCGATTGCGCGGCTTTGAGATTTTCATGAATGACTTTGCACATTTCTTCAGCCTCTGTGATCAAGTCATTTCCAAGAAGTTGGCGTTCACCAGTCTCTGACCAGTTAAGAGGAGTACGACACTTCCTGCCATAGAGAATCTTGAATGGGGCCTTGCCGGAACTCGCTTGAAAGCTGATGTTGTAGGAGAACTCGGCATATGGAAGACAATCTTCCCACTTCACACCAAAAGAAATGACACATGCCCTGAGCATATCTTCAAGAATTTGATTGACCGCTCGACTTGGCCACTGGTTTGAGGATGGAAGGTTGTGCTGAAGTGAATGTTGGTGCCCATGGCCTTCTGAAAAAAATCCCAGAACTTGGAAGTAAAGATGCTCCCACGATCTGAAGATATCAACTGCGGAATGCCGTGCAAAGAGACAATCCTGGAGGTATATAGCTCTGCCAACTGATGTGTTGTGATAGATTCTTTGATAGGAATAAAGTGAGCCACTTTAGTGATCTTGTCGATGACAACGAAGATAACATCATTGCCACGCTTGGACTTTGGAAATCCAGTCACGAAGTCCATCTCAATATGGTCAAACTTCCATTCTGGAATGGCAAGAGGTTGGAGGAGACCAGATCTTTGTTGGTGTTCTGCCTCCACTCTTCTGCAGACATCACATTCATTCACGAACTGAGCAATCTTGCGCTTCATTCAAGTCCACCAATATGACTACTTGAGGTCATGGTACATATTTTTACTTCCAGGGTGAATAGAGAGGAGTGGATTGTGAGCCTCATTCATAATGACTTTACGAAGGTCACCTTTAGGCACAACGATGCGATCCTCGAAGAATAGAGTATCCTTGTCATCAAGACAATAGCAATTGTACTTGGGTTGACTCCTGGCAATCCCAATCTTCACCTTCTTCACCATAGCATCAAGAAGTTGAGCCTCACGAATCTGATCTTCCAGAGTAGGAGAGACTTGGAGGTTGGCAAGAAATCATTGAGGAACAACTTGAAGATTAAGTTTACGGAAAGCTTCACAAAGCTCTGGTTGGTAAGGCTTGAGAATCAAACTGTTGCAGTAAGCCTTCCTGCTCAATGCATCAGCAATTACATTGGCCTTGCCTAGAGTATATTCAATACTCGGATTATACTCTTGAATCATTTCGACCCAATGAGTCTGCCTGAGGTTGAGGTTAGGATGAGTGAAGATGTACTTGAGACTCTTATGATCAGTGAAGATGTCCACTTTTCTTCCCAACAAGAGATGTCTCCATGTTAAAAGAGCATGGACAACTGCCGCCAACTCGAGGTCATGAGTGGGGTAGTTCTTTTCGTTGGGCTTCAACTGGCGAGAGGTATAGGCCACAACTTTCTTCTCTTGCATCAACACTGCACCGAGACCTTGAAGGGAAGCATCACAGAAGACCTCGAACGGTTTGGATTCATCAGGAGGAGTCAGAACTCGAGCAGTGACTAATTTCTCTTTCAGGGTGTTGAAAGCGATGTCACATTTAGGCGACTAGGCATACTTCACATGCTTCTGGAGAAGGTTGGGAAGAGGCTTCGCGATCTTAGAGAAGTTCTCAACGAACCTTCGACAATAGCTTGCGAGCCCAAGGAAGCTGCGGAGTTGCTTCACATTCTGAGGTGGTTCCCAATTCACAATTGCAGACTCCTTCTCAGGATTAACAGATATACCCTTGGCGGAGATGATATGCCCAAGGTAGAGAACCTCACCGAGCCAAAACTCGCACTTTGGAAACTTCGCATAGAACTGATGTTCTCTGGGTTTAGCCAGCACCAATCTCAAATGCTTGGCATGATCCTCCTTGTTCTCGGAAAAGACCAAAATGTCATCGAGGTAGACCAAGACAAAGTCATTTGTGTAGGCGTTGAAGATGAAGTTCATCATGCGGGAGAATGTTGGAGGAGCGTTGACGAGGCTGAAAGACATGACTGTATTCATATGAAACATAGCTTGTTCTGAATGCTGTCTTGGGGATATCTTCTTCACGAATGCGAATCTGATGATAGCCCATACGGAGATCAAGCTTGGAGAATACTTGAGCACCTTTGAGTTGTTCGAAAAGCTGGGAAGTGGGTACTTGTTCTTTATGGTCTTCTTGTTCAATGGACGGTAGTCGACACAAAGTCGGTCCGTTCCATCCTTCTTCTTGACGAAAAGAACACCACAACCCCATGGAGAAGAACTTGGTCGGATGAGACCCATACACTCTTGAATATCGAGTTGTTTCTTCAGCTCCTTCAACTCTTTAGGACCAAGCTTGTAAGGACGTTTGCAAATAGGTTTTGTGCCAGGCTCAAGATCGATGACGAATTCAACTGGCCGGTGCGGAGGCATTCCTAGGAGCTCTTTTGGAAAGACGTCTTGATATTCGCAAACGACTGGAATCTGAAAGATGGCATCCAGCTCACCCTTCTCATTGAGAGAAAACAGTCGAATGGTATCATCCCGAGCGGCAAAGACGATTACATCCTCAGACGAATGTGTCAATTGAATCTGCCTGGCAGCACAATCAAGTTGAGCCTTGTGCTTATAAAGCTAGTCCATTCCAAGAATAAGATCAATATCCGAGTTACCAAGGACCATTGGAGAAGATAGAAACTTATAGTCACCCAACGTGATAGTGACATCCGGAGCCATCATTTTGGTGTTCATGAACAAACCCGGAGAGGAAACCGCTATCGGCTTAGGCAAATCGACAGTATGCAAATCATTCATGGATGCAAAAGGCTTCGATATGAATGACAAAGATGCACCAGTATAAAAAACAACTCTTGCAGGGATATCGTTAATAGGAAGGTTACCCATAATCACATCTGACAAGTCCTCTGCCTGAGCTGCGTTCATCATGTTGATCTTAGCAGACTTGGGATTATGCTTGACCACTGTAGTGCTAGTAGACCTCACAGGAGGAGGAGGAGGAGGAGGAGGAAGACACCTCTGATTGAAGCATTTGTTGGCATAGTGAACCTTCTGCTGACACTTGTTCCACATGACCGCTGAAAGCGGACGGTGATATGGAGCACTTGATCTTGGAGCATGAGACGAAGTCTTGTTCTGAAAGCCTGGGTTGGGTGGGTGGGAAGATCCATTGCCACCTTTGCTCTTCTGCTGATAAGGCTAACGGAACGGAGGAGGAGGAGGCAACCAATACTTTTGCTGCTTAGTAGCCACTTGAGTTGAGGAAGAAGGAGTTGCATCCCTGACTCGTTTCTTGGAAGCATTGCACTTGAGTTGAGCAGTCTCTTGTTTCAGTGCCATGTTGTAAAACTCATCATACTTCTGCGGCTCAAAAAGCACAAGAGCTAGTTGAAGATCTTCTCTGAGGCCAACTTTGAACTGATAAATTATGCTCTTCTCATCAGGGATGTCTTGCTTAGCAAAAGGAGTGAGCTTCTGGAACATGATGTTATACTGGTAAACAGACAAGCTGCCTTGCTTTAGGTTGCGGAACTCCTCACGCTTTCTCTCAACAACACTCTGAGGAATGTGGTGAGCTTTGAAGTCTTGAAGAAATTCATCCCAGGTAATCACACGACCTCCTCTAGAATCTTTGTATTGCTGATACCACTCTGCAGCTTGGTCTTTGAGTTGGAACGAAGCAAACTTGACAAAGTCCTCAGGCCTGACGTTGGTGCACTCGAAATGCTTGCAGATATCCATGAGCCAATCATCAGCGTCTGTTGCCTCGACACACTTGATGAAGGTCTTTGGCTAGTTAGCGAGGAACTGGTTGAGTGTAGCAAACTGATTCTGATTGTTGCCATGGCCTTGATTCCCTTGGTTGCGCTCTTGCAAGAGTTGCATGATCAGCTGCGTGTTGGCATTGGTAGCGTCCATCACAGCTTGACATGCCTCCGGAGGAGGAGGTGGTGGCGGCGGTTCAGGATTCTGACGCGTTGGAGGAGCCATCCTGAAGAGGGTGACATCCGTTAGCATCTTGACAGACATATATTCAAGCTGAATCAAATGGATCGAAAATTGCAACATATAGTCTTAACATCCGAACAAAACGAACAAATGCATTCCAATTGAAATGGTCACACTTCCATAAATTGAGAAGCCACTTAGATAGAGGTAGAAGAATAAACAACAAGGTACGGACAAGAACAAATACTTGGTGAGGATTACCCAATCACAAACCAAATATTTGCGGAAGAAATACTAGAGCTACATGAATTCCCACCTATGAAACTCCCGAAATTCTCCCGGTTATGCAATCAGGTGTTGGGGATACAGGGGAAGCATAATATCTCACCCAAAGCTAGCAAATCCTACATCCAGCTGTATCCATCCTTCAACACATAACCAAGAAACCTTCGGAAAGCATTTACCTCAACCTTCGAAAAGCATCCGTTATACGAGTTATGGCAATACTCCCGAACTCCCGCCCCAATATTGGGTGGCGTCGAGGTTATCTCACCAACAACTGCATAAAAGAGATTTTCGATGTCGACGAAACTCAGGTATTCCAGAATTGCAACGATAAAATTGTGACGACAACACCTCGGAGCTCAACTCCCCGGGACACTGCCACAACCCCTAAATGTCAGGAGGCACCAAGAACAATGTTCTTATCACAAAACCATCGGAACGATTCCAAGATACCCGCGTGATCCTAAAAAAAATTTAGTGAAATTTGAGAAGAGAAGAGTCAAAACTCTACGTCAGGATGCCTCACCAGAGCGACGAAGGGACTGAGGAGTAAAAAGAATCCTACTCTCCGATATATACAATCCTAAATGACTCAAAACATTTTTCTAGACTCAACAACGCCAGCGATTCGATCAAGCAGGGGGGCTCCTAAGTCGGGGAAGGCTCTGATTACCAACTTGTAACGCCCACGATGCGGCTATATCTCCCACGTGTCGAAGCACGACTTAGAGGCATAACCGCATTGTAAGCAATGTCGCAAGTGGGGTAATCTTCACACAACCCATGTAATGAATAAGGGAAAAGGTACATAGTTGGCTTACACTCGCCACGTCACACAATAGCATAAATATCATTAAATTCATCCAGATACAATCAAGGTCCGACTACGGAACCAAAATAAAGAACAACCCTAAATGCAATAAAGTCCCCGATCGCCCCAACTGGGCACCACTACTGATCATCTGGAAAGGAAACGTAGTATCGTCCTGAGTCCTCATCAAACTCCCACTTGAGCTCAGTCAAATCTCCTGGAGCGGTATATCGGTCCCTGCATCTGGTTTTGAAGTAATCTGTGAGTCACGGGGACTCAGCAATCTCACACCCTCGCGATCAAGACTATTTAAGCTTATAGGAAGGCTAAAGGTACCAGGTGGAGCTGCAGCAAGCACTAGCATACATGGTGGCTAACATATGCAAATGAGAGTGAGAAGAGAAGGCAAAGGCACGGTCGATAAACTATGATCAAGAAGTGATCCTAGAACAACCTATGTTCAAGCATAACACGAGACCGTGTTCTCTTCCCGGACTCCGCCGAAAAGAGACCATCACGGCCACACACTCTGTTGATTCATTTTAATTAAGTTAAGTTTAAGGTTATCTACAACCGGACATTAACAAATTCCCATCTACCCATAACCGCGGGCATGGCTTTCGAAAGTTCAAATCCCTGCAGGGGTGTCCCAACTTAGCCCATCACAAGCTCTCACGGTCAACGAAGGATATTCCTTCTCCCAAGACAATCCGATCAGACTCAGAATCCCGGTTACAAGACATCTCGACAATGGTAAAACTAAACCAGCAAAGCCACCTGAATGTGCCGACAAATCCCGATAGGAGCTGCACATATCTCGTTCTCAGGGCACACCGAATGAGCAATACGTCGGGTAGGCCAGCCCAGAGTTGCCCCTGGTGGCACCGGACATCGCCCAGTTTGGACCAACACTTAAAGAAGCACTGGCCCAGGGGGTTAAAATAAAGATGACCCTTGAGTCCGCGAAACCCAAGGGAAAAAGGCTAGGTGGCAAATGGTAAAACCAAGGTTGGGCCTTGCTGGAGGAGTTTTATTCATGGCGAACTGTCAAGGGGTTCCCATTATAACCCAATCGTGTAAGGAACGCAAAATCAAGGAACTTAACACCGGTATGACGGAAACTAGGGTGGCAAGAGAGGAACAAAACACCAGGAATAAGGCCGAGCCTTCCACCCTTTACCAAGTATATAGGTGCATTAAAATAGACAAGATATAATAATGATATCCCAACAATAAACATGTTCCAACAAGGAACAACTCCAATCTTCACCTGCAACTAGCAACGCTATAAGAGGGCTGAGTGAAGCGGTAACATAGCCAAACAACGGTTTGCTAGGACAAGGTGGGTTAGGGGTTTGACATGGCAATACGGGAGGCATTATAAGCAAGTGGTAGGTATCGTAGCATACGCATAGCAAAAGAGCGAGCATCTAGCAAGCAAAGATAGAAGTGATTTCGAGGGTATGGTCATTTTGCCTGCAAAGTTCTCCGAGTTGACGTTAGCTTGATCCTTGTAAGCATACTCAACGGGCTCCTCGATCGCGTACTCGTCTCCCGACTCTACCCAAGCAAGAACACAAGCGAAGGGAGACACAATCAACCACGTGCAATGCACAAACAACATGATGCAAAACATGGCATGATATGCGGGATGAGATATGCGGTGCATATGCATGCTTCGGAAAGGAATGATTGAACCTGGCCTCAACTTGGAAAACCAAGAGTGCCACTGGAAAGATGAGTTGATTTCGGTCGAAATCAATATAAAGATCACCGGAATCGGATGCACAGTTTGGAAATGGCAAGCAAAAAAATATGGCACCGATCTGCGATTAACAACACGAGGCCATATAGATGCAACAAGAACAACAAGCTACTGCACTGTCAGGACCCCGACTCGATGTCACATCGATCTAGCTTGTAACACCTCATATCACTTTGCGGCCTCACGCACGTTATCCCCACGGGTGTCGCCTTACCTTTGCCCGGGACCGTTTGCGCCTTTTGGCTCACGTATATGATAGTGTCGCTAGCATCCATATGATAAAGAGCCCGGGCTGACATGACTAGTCGTAAACCCAAAGTGGCACAGGCTTACAGGGACAGGCATCCATGACCCAGCAACGAACGTGTCGGTCATCAGCAAGTGGGTCCGGGCTGTAGCACTGGGCTAGCAGGACTCCGGTAAACCGGGCTGTAGCGGGCTAACAGGACTCCGGTACTCAATGTGTGACATTTCCCCGAAGGGACAGACACAGGAACGAAGAAGGACACATGCCGGCCAGCCTAAGTGTTCCAGAGCAGTAGCAAGCTACCATGGCTCAGCGGTAACACTAGGAGACATTTCCCGGTAAGAGAGGCTACTAAAGATAAACAACTAGATAGTCAGATCCCACACATACCAAGCATTTCAATCATACACACAATATGCTCGATATGTGCAAACACAACAAGGCATCACAACATGACTCTATGACACAAGTACTTTATTTAAGGCTCAGAGAGCCATACATAACATACACAAAGGTACGGGTCGCACGACCCAGCATTCAAGTCATACAGTCATACAAACCAGCAGCGGAAGTAGCTTGTCTGGGTACAGACAACTAGTAAAATAAAAGAGGCTTGGAAAGCCTAGCTATACTACGTGGTCCTTCACAAGCTCAGGATCACCACCTGGGCCTTAGCCTACTCATTGATGTCAACGTCTACGTAGAACCCATCAGAAGGGGTTGCAGCGTCTTCTGTAAAAATGTAAATTATAGCAACATGAGTACAAAGGTACTCAGCAAGACTTACATCAGATCCTACATACATGCATATTATTAAGAAGGGTTGGTGGAGTTATTGCAGCAAGCCAGCTTTGACTCTTGGCTAGGCTAACCTACGAGACTCCAGCTTGAAATGGTTTTGCGTACACGAGTCCACTACTCACCAATTCAATACACTACCGAGGATCCACCTCCGTCTTCCTACGGAAGAGCCATCCTCGGCACTCACACTTATCTTGAGGCTTTTAGTAGTTTCCATTTACTTGTCTATGAACTGTATAGGCAACCAAGTAGTCCTTTACCGCGGACGCGGCTATTCGAATAGATCATGATAACCCTGCAGGGGTGTACTTCTTCATACACGCTCTCACCACTTACCGTCGTTTACACGACATGTACTCGGCAACCTTCAAGCGGAAGCCCAACGTGGGTGTCGGCCACGACCTACCTAACCACCTAAGCCTCCAGTCCAGGTTTATTGCCTATCCAGGTTCCATCCGCAGGGAGTCCGGCCGAGGTTTCCCATACGGCCCCGAACGATGTGAACAGGGTTCTCGAGATACCTAACGGGTATTCGGTACACCCGGCCACGTACCTACCACATCACAGCCCACCCCTACGGTCAGCGCTGTCCACGGCCTCCAGTAGGCTACAAACACCAGAAACTACTTGCAACTCCTGGACGGAGAACTAGGGTGAATAAGAAGCCGAGAGGGTCCATTGGTTTCGGGCCCAATGCATGGTAGTAGCTGATTCTTAAATCACACATACAGATCTCAGTGCTTAAGGTCGGCTTCAATGAAACAACCCACCATGTACTCCTACATGGCCTCTCATCGATACCTTTACAAAATCGTGTTCACCACACCACTCTCATTACCGACATAATCATTTCACTCTAGCCCATCACCCAGATGAACCAGACCTGACACGACTCTAAGCATAGCAGGCATAGCAAGGTAGGAACAACACATACATATGGCTCAATCAATTCCTACACATGCTAGTGGGTTTCATCTAGTTACTGTGGCAATGACAGGTCATGCAGAGGAAGTGGGTTCAACTACCGTAGCACACAGCAGTTTGAAACGCGTTGTCTTAATGCAGTAAAAGAGAGCAGGAGCGAGAACATGGGATTGTATCGATATGATCAAATGGTTGGTTGCTTGCCTGATGGTTCGATGCACTGATACGGTTCTTCGTTAGGGTAATCACGATACTCCTCGGTGGCAGAACCTGCCGCAAACAACACCGATACACAACCATCACCAAACAATGTGCAACAATATGATGCATGCATGAAACATAGCAATATGAGTGTGTTGGGCTAATGCAACTAAGACCAGAAGGGTTTGAACCAATTTGAATCAAAGATTCAAATTTCAAACTCAAACATGGCCTTTTAAAGTGCTTTTCCTTGTTCTGCTTTAAACATCAGGTTAACTTGTTTAATCATGCATGAAAATAGTACAGATGGGTAGATTGGATTTTTCTGATCATTTTTCATATATAATTTGTCTGATTTGGAGTTACAGAATAAAAGTTATGAATTTTTGAAGTTTAAACTATATTCTGGAATTTCCTATATTAGATTAATTCCAGAAAATCAATTATTGCGTCAGCCTGACGTCAGTGTGACGTCAGCAGGTCAACGGAACACGTCCGGGTCAAACCTGACAGTGGGTCCCGCGTGTCAGGGTGATTAAATTAATTAAAGTTTAATTAAAACTAAACCTGTTTAATTAACAGGGCTGGGCCCCACCTGTCATTGACTCAGGGGAGTCAACCAGGGCCCACCTGTGGTCAAACCCGGGTCGGCTGCACCGGCGTTTAGCCGCCGGCGAGCCCGACGCGGCGGCGGAAGTGGTTTTGGCCGTTTCGGCCACCAAATGGGTCGCGGAGACCACCGGAGTGGAGCTGAGGACGAGCCGCAGCTCTTGGTGGAGTCCGTTGGGGTCGGGGTGGCCGGAGCTGGCGCCGGCGACGACTTTGGCGGCCACCGGGGTTCGGCCGAAGACGAACTTGACGCTAGAGGGGTCAGTGAGGCTCGGGGAGTGGCTAGCTAGGTGCTAAGTGACACAGTGAGTATGATGGACACCGTGGAGTGGCCGGAGGATGACCGGGAGCACGTCGGCGATGAGCTCCACGGCGGTGGGTGCGGTTGAGCTCCGGGAGGTCGCTACACGGCTCGGGAGCAAGAACGGAAGGGAGGGGGAGATGGCTAAGCTCACAGTGAGTGCGACGAAGCCCTTGGTGTGGCCGTAGATGGACCGGAGCGACGACGACGTTGAAGGGGATCTCCGGCGATGGCGGTTCGGGCGAGGTCGTTGCGGTGGACTCGGGCGTTGCGAGCGCTCGGGGCTCGGCTTGCTTGATGGAGTGGACAGCGGCGGAGCTCCTGGACATGATGAGAGGACGCACGGGTGGCGGGGAGCACGGCTACGACGAAGGCACGGCGATGGTGGCGTCGGCCATGGCGGGGGAGCACGAGGGGGAGGAGCTGGAGAGGAGAGGGGTTGTCTGGGGGGTTCGGGGGAGCGAGGGAGGCCGATCCACGACGTCACCGGGCGAGGGGAGCGGCGAGGCGGCGAGCAGGTGCGTGGCGCACGCTGCGGTCGCCGTCGGGCACCTGCCTGCCTGCCTGGCCGGCAAGCAGCTCGCTGGAGCGGCGCTGGGCTGGGCCGGCAGGTGGGCCGGGTGCTGGGCGCCAGGTAAGTTTTTCCATTTTTTTCTGTTTTCTGTTTTTTAATACTTCTGCAACTTTGTTGAATTAAATAAAATACTTAAGCAACTCCTAAAATCACCAAACTACTCCTGGTCCATAGTTGGATTATTTCCAACATGAAACATTTTAGTTTGGAGATATTTGAGCATTTAAATATTTTATATAATTTTAAATGCCCAAATTCAAATATTTATGATTTAATTCAAAAACCCTAAGATGGCCTAGGAAAATGTGCATCACTTTTGGCAGAGGTTCTGAACCAAGACAAAAATGATGGGCATTTTAGAAGGGCATTTCAGGTTCATTGAAAAAGTTTTTAGTAAACCCTAATTGGTTTCAGAGGGGACTGGGGGTTCTGTCATCCCCATTTCAGGTTTCTGATGAAAGAATAAACATGATGCAACACTCTAATGCATGGCTAACTAGGATGTGACAACTCACCCCCACTCAAAAGAATCTCGTCCCGAGATTTGGGTTCCTCCGGAAAGAAGGCGGGATACTCAAGTCGAAGACGATCCTCCCTTTCCCAAGTTGCTTCATCCTCAGAATGGTGCGACCATTGTACTTTGAGAAACTTGATATTATGACGTCGAGTGGTACGCTCGGCCTGATCGAGGATACGAATGGGGTACTCTCGATATGTAAGATTATCTTGGAGATCAAGCGTTTCGTGGTCCACTCCACGGATAGGATCCGAAAAGCAACGCCTGAGTTGAGAAACGTGGAAGACATCGTGGACTCTGGAGAGGTGCGGAGGTAGTTCCAACTGGTAGGCAACTTCTCCTCGTTTAGCGAGAATGTGAAAAGGTCCAATGTAACGAGGAGCCAATTTGCCTTTGATACCGAAACGATGGGTTCCCTTCAGAGGGTTAACCCGAAGGTAAGCCTTCTCGTCAACCTCGAAAGTCATAGCCTTATGTTTTCGGTCATATTGACTCTTTTGACGAGATTGGGCTGTTTTCAACTTTTCACGAACGATGCGAACTTGCTCTTCTGCTTCCTGAATCATATCCGGGCCAAAGAATTGTCTTTCCCCGGTCTCTGACCAGTTAAGGGGTGTTCGACACCGTCGTCCATAGAGAACTTCAAAAGGGGCTTTACCCAAGCTAGATTGATAGCTGTTGTTGTAAGCAAATTCGGCAGATGGAAGGCATTTCTCCCACTCCATTCCGAAAGAGATAACAGAGGCTCGAAGCATGTCTTCTAGAATCTGGTTGACGCGTTCTACTTGACCACTCGATTGAGGGTGAAAAGCGGTGCTAAAGGAAAGGCGGGTTCCCATAGCATTTTGGAAACTTTCCCAAAATCGAGAGGTGAAAATACTTCCTCGATCCGAGTTAATTTCCAAAGGGACACCATGGAGAGACACTATCCGGGAGATGTATAAGTCTGCCAATTGACTAGCGGTTATACTCTCACGAACAGGTAGGAAATGGGCTACTTTGGAAAGACGATCGACAACGACGAAGATAGCATTATTCCCTCTCTTGGTCCTGGGAAAACCGGTAATGAAATCCATACCAATTTTATCCCATTTCCATTCAGGAATAGCTAAGGGTTGAAGGGTGCCAGCAGGCCATTGATGCTCTGCTTTTACACGACGACAAACGTCGCAATTAGCAATATACTGAGCAATTTCTCTCTGCATCCTAGTCCACCAGAACCTCTGGCGTAGGTCCTGATACATCTTAGTACTACCGGGATGAATGGTGAGAGGAGATTCATGAGCCTCCTTAAGGATCAATCGCCTCAGGTTTCGCACTTTGGGAACCACTAGTCGATTCCCGAAGTATACGACCCCTTGATCATTAATGGAGAAACAATTCGCAACTCCTTTCTTGATGTTTCTCTTGATGCGGGAAATTCCCGGATCTACCTTCTGTGCTTTGATGATCTGGTCCGTAAGGGTAGGTTTCGCCACCAAGGTGGAAAGAAAACCTTGAGGAACAATGTGAAGGTTAAGCTTCCGAAATTCCTCATGGAGAAGCGGTTGACTTTGTTGTAGCATTAGGTTGTTACAATAAGATTTACGACTTAGCGCATCAGCCATGACGTTGGCTTTCCCTGGGGTGTAAGTTATTCCTAAGTCGAAATCTGTGATCAACTCAACCCAACGTCTTTGCCTGAGATTCAAATCCGGTTGGGTGAAAATGTACTTCAGACTTTGGTGATCAGTGAATATTTCGCAACGGTTACCGAGGAGGTAATGTCGCCAGGTCTTAAGTGCATAGACTACGGCTGCAAGCTCTAGATCATGAGTAGGATAATTCTCCTCATGTGGGTGCAATTGCCGTGAAGCGTAAGCAATTACATGTCGATCTTGCATGAGAATGCAACCTAGTCCTTGTCGCGAGGCGTCGCAGTAGATAACAAAGTCCTTGGAGAAGTCTGGCGGTACCAGTACGGGAGCAGAAGTCAGGCGTCTTTTCAGTTCCTGAAAGCTGTGCTCACATTGTGGAGTCCATTCGAACTTTTTATCTTTCTTGAGGAGTTCGGTTAGAGGTTTAGCAACTTTGGAGAAGTTTTCGACAAAGCGACGGCAATAGCTCGCTAAGCCCAGAAAACTCCGAACTTGCTTGACCGATTCAGGTGGAGTCCAATTAAGGACGGCTTGAACTCGCTCAGGGTTAACAGCAATACCTTTACCAGATATTACATGACCCAGATAGGTCACTTCCGACAACCAGAATTCACATTTAGAAAATTTGGCATAAAGGCGATGCTCTCGAAGTTTCTTCAACACTAGCCTTAGATGTTCGGCATGTTCTTCCTCGTTCTTGGAGTAGATGAGTATATCATCGAGATAAACCACGACGAATTTATCCAAATACTCCATGAAGATTGAGTTCATTAACCGAGAAAAGGTGGCTGGAGCGTTGGTTAAACCGAAGGACATGACGGTGTACTCGTATTGGCCATAACGAGTAACAAAGGCCGTTTTAGGAATGTCCCCGTTTCTGATTTTGATTTGATGGTAGCCCAACCTCAAATCCATCTTGGAGAAGACTGAGGATCCAGCGAGCTGATCATACAGGTCGTTGATCCTGGGGAGCGGATATTTGTTCTTGATTGTGACCAAATTGACAGGTCGATAATCTACAACCATCCGGTCCGTACCATCCTTCTTCTTGACGAATAGGACGGGGCAAGCCCACGGAGATGAACTAGGTCGGATGAAACCCTTTTTCAAGGACTCATCGAGTTGTTTCTTAAGCTCGGCTAGTTCTAGTGGTGCCATCTTATAGGGTCTTCTAGCAATCGGAACGGTTCCTGGAATGAGGTCTATTACGAACTCAACATCCCTGTCAGGTGGAACACCTGGCAATTCCTCTGGGAAGACATCCGGGAAGTCACGGACTACCGGAACGTCCTCAAGGTCTGGCAAAGGGCTGGCGTTAAGAGAATATAATTGTCGCTTGGCTAATCGGGTCAAGACATTGACTATCTTGCCCGAAGGATGAGTGAGTTGAACAGTCCTAGAGAAGCAATCAATTTTGGCATGATGAGCTGACATCCAGTCCATACCCAAAATGATATTAATATCTGAAAATTTGAGAGCTATCAAAGATGCAAGGAAAACAAGTCTGTCGACTTGGATTTCATTTCCATAACTTACCCTGGAGGTCTGCCATCTAGAACCAGGAGTAGAAATTTCCATAGTGGATGGCATGTCACAGAATGCGGTGTTATGCAAACGAGCATAGTTCTCGGATATAAATGAATGAGAGGCTCCTGTATCGAAAAGAACAGATGCCGGGTGGCAATTAACAAGGAGCGTACCGAGAACGACGTTGGGATCCTCTTGAGCTTCTTCGGCAGAGATACAGTTGACATGGCCACGTGTAGCGGTGGCCGGCTTGGCGTGGAACACTTTCCCTGTCGGCTTGCCACGGCCAACAGCTTTAGCAGATTGGTTGGGGTTGGTCTGGGGACACTCACGCATATAGTGGCCAGATTCCCCACACTTGAAACAAGTCACGGAACTGGTACGTGGAGGAGCATTGTTGGTTGGACCCCCATAGGGCTTGGCTGGTGCAGACTGTTGAACGGGGCGAGGCGCCTGGAAGGATGGCCTCGGTGTGAACCTGGGTGGCAGGGCGGTGTTGGGCACCCACACGCGGCGCTTCTGAGGACCAGCACCGGATGAGGAACCCATGTCACGGCCATGCTTGCGTGTTGCGTCATAATCAGTCTGACCAGTCTCAGCACTGATGGCCTTGTTAACAAGTTTCTGAAAAGATGTGCACTCATGCAGACGGAGGTCGCGGCGAAGCTCAGGACTAAGTCCCTTACGGAACCTTGCTTGCTTCTTGGCATCAGTAGAAACTTCCTCAGTTGCATATCGTGCGAGGTTACCGAACTCCCTGCTGTAAGCATCCACAGAGAGTCGGCCCTGAGTGAAACTGCAAAATTCCTCACGTTTACGGTCCATGAGACCCTCCGGAATGTGATGTTCACGGAAAGCCTCGCTGAATTCAGCCCAAGTAGTGACATGGCCCGCTGGGCGCATAGCTCCATAATTCTCCCACCATAGACTGGCGGGGCCTTCAAGATGATATGCAGCAAAGGTGACCTTGTCAGCCTCAGCTACTAGCGCGGAACGCAGCTTGTGAGAGATACTGCGAAGCCAGTCATCAGCGTCGAGAGGCTCGACGGAGTGGTGGAACGTGGGTGGATGTAACTTGATGAAATCACTGAGTGACACCACGTTAGTCCTCTGATGGTGTGCTGTGTTCTGTTCAATACGCTCCAACAAACGGTTGGTCTCCCGCTTGTTTCTTTCGGCTTCCATCATAACCTCGGCTAGGGAAGGAGGATGAGGCAGATTTGCATTCCTGACTTCACTGCCTTCGGCCTGCTCTTGAGGAGCAGGGTTAGTGCGCGTGTTGACCATCCTAGGTAAACAAGACAATGATTTAGTCAGAATGATAAAATTCCGACATAGGATACAGAATGTAAGGAATAACTCGGAATGCAAGATGATCATCCGTATGACATGGTAGATACAGAAACTGCTTCTTTATTCCATCGTCATACACACCATACAGGGTTTAGTACAAGACCAAACAAGGTACTATTACGGTGAAAAGAGGATTACATCTCATCGGAGGCATTCCCAAGCTCCTATACATTATTTTTCTACACCTCCGGAAGGCGATACAAACTAGGTCATATCCCACGAGTCACGCAGGACGATAGACGACACAGCTAACACGAACTAGTGATACTACCACTAACTCAGACCGATCCGTAGTAGTCCTCGTAGAAGTCACCTCCATAGCCTGGAAGCTCAACATGATCATCCGGAAACAGACGATCTCGCGGAGCTTGTGGACCATAGGGGCTAGGATGAGGTCTTGGACCAACAGACGGTGGCCTGCGGGGACCGCGAGGTGGGGTGATGCCTCCTACATCACGCCAACCCATCACGTCTGGCAGAGCAGATCTCACAGGATAGAGATCGCGCATATCCGAATATCCAGCTTGCACCGCCGGTGCAAACCGAGTCAATGTGGCCCAATGGTCAGCACGGGTATTGAAGAGCTCTAACCTCAAGGCCCGATTTTCACGGTCCTTATCCTCGAGCATCTCAGCAGTGGTGCGAGTCCGTGAATCCTCCTGGGTGGGGTCAGCATAGATAGCCTGGAGATACCCTTGTGCTCCCGGAAGTGATCCTGGCATATACCGGAAATCAGAGTCCCGAAATAGGCCAGACCTGACTCGCATGATGGTCATCATAGAGTAGGCGGCGTCCTGCACAGCCATCTCAATAGTAACCCCGAGTCCATAGGAGCAGTGAAGGGGCTCGGTGGACCCAGGATAAGATGGAAATATCCTGACAGTGCAGAGATACTGGCTTTGATTAAAGTCTCGGAATTGCTCTTCGACCGTGTACTCAGGATACCAACGGTATCCAGCCTCAGTCATTACCCTGACCAACATGGCAGTATGGCCGGGTACATCTAGGCATCGAGTCAGGCGAACCACTTGATTGAGGTCGCGAGTGGCCATCTGAAAGCACAATCATAATGCAAAGGCATTAGAATTTCTAGCAAAATTTCGGCAGCATAACAGCTGTAAATGCTCAAGAAGGATTTTGAGACATTTGACAAAGGATTTCATACACACTCAACATCATCATATCAAGTTCTGAGTCCATCCTAACAACATAATGTGGTAGTAGAACTGAACTAGGCTTGTATCCATCAAACCTATAAGGTACTACTGATTAGTAACACGTGATCCTGATAGAGAGAATAGATCCTAATTCCTTAACCCCCGGTGGAAGAATAGACTGACTCAGATCAGAATGTCATAAGATAAAGGAGTAAAAAGAGCCTTACGTTCCAACCCACAAACAATTCCCCTACATATAACTAAAGAATTTCTAGACTCAACATCGACCAGTTTGGCTTGGAGAACCTACAGGCAGTCCGGCTCTGATGCCAACGCTGTCAGGACCCCGACTCGATGTCACATCGATCTAGCTTGTAACACCTCATATCACTTTGCGGCCTCACGCACGGTATCCCCACGGGTGTCGCCTTACCTTTGCCCGGGACCGTTTGCGCCTTTTGGCTCACGTATATGATAGTGTCGCTAGCATCCATATGATAAGGAGCCCGGGCTGACATGACTAGTCGTAAACCCAAAGTGGCACAGACTTACAGGGACAGGCATCCATGACCCAGCAACGAACGTGTCGGTCATCAGCAAGTGGGTCCGGGCTGTAGCACTGGGCTAGCAGGACTCCGGTAAACCGGGCTGTAGCGGGCTAACAGGACTCCGGTACTCAATGCGTGACATTTCCCCGAAGGGACAGACACAGGAACGAAGAAGGACACATGCCGGCCAGCCTAAGTGTTCCAGAGCAGTAGCAAGCTACCATGGCTCAGTGGTAACACTAGGAGACATTTCCCGGTAAGAGAGGCTACTAAGGATAAACAACTAGATAGTCAGATCCCACACATACCAAGCATTTCAATCATACACACAATATGCTCGATATGTGCAAATACAACAAGGCATCACAACATGACTCTATGACACAAGTACTTTATTTAAGGCTCAGAGAGCCATACATAACATACACAAAGGTACGGGTCACACGACCCAGCATTCAAGTCATACAGTCATACAAACCAGCAGCGGAAGTAACTTGTCTGAGTACAGACAACTAGTAAAATAAAAGAGGCTTGGAAAGCCTAGCTATACTACGTGGTCCTTCACAAGCTCAGGATCACCACCTGGGCCTTAGCCTACTCATTGATGTCAACGTCTACGTAGAACCCATCAGAAGGGGTTGCAGCGTCTTCTGTAAAAATGTAAATTATAGCAACATGAGTACAAAGGTACTCAGCAAGACTTACATCAGATCCTACATACATGCATATTATCAAGAAGGGTTGGTGGAGTTATTGCAGCAAGCCAGCTTTGACTCTTGGCTAGGCTAACCTACGAGACTCCAACTTGAAATGGTTTTGCGTACACGAGTCCACTACTCACCAATTCAATACACTACCGAGGATCCACCTCCGTCTTCCTACGGAAGAGCCATCCTCGGCACTCACACTTATCTTGAGGCTTTTAGTAGTTTCCATTTACTTGTCTATGAACTGTATAGGCAACCAAGTAGTCCTTTACCGCGGACGCGGCTATTCGAATAGATCATGATAACCCTGCAGGGGTGTACTTCTTCATACACGCTCTCACCACTTACCGTCGTTTACACGACATGTACTCGGCAACCTTCAAGCGGAAGCCCAACGTGGGTGTCGGCCACGACCTACCTAATCACCTAAGCCTCCAGTCCAGGTTTATCGCCTATCCAGGTTCCATCCGCAGGGAGTCCGGCCGAGGTTTCCCATACGGCCCCGAACGATGTGAACAGGGTTCCCGAGATACCTAACGGGTATTCGGTACACCCGGCCACGTACCTACCGCATCACAGCCCACCCCTACGGTCAGCGCTGTCCACGGCCTCCAGTAGGCTACAAACACCAGAAACTACTTGCAACTCCTGGACGGAGAACTAGGGTGAATAAGAAGCCGAGAGGGTCCATTGGTTTCGGGCCCAATGCATGGTAGTAGCTGATTCTTAAATCACACATACAGATCTCAGTGCTTAAGGTCGGCTTCAATGAAACAACCCACCATGTACTCCTACATGGCCTCTCATCGATACCTTTACCAAATCGTGTTCACCACACCACTCTCATTACCGACATAATCATTTCACTCTAGCCCATCACCCAGATGAACCAGACCTGACACGACTCTAAGCATAGCAGGCATAGCAAGGTAGGAACAACACATACATATGGCTCAATCAACTCCTACACATGCTAGTGGGTTTCATCTAGTTACTGTGGCAATGACAGGTCATGCAGAGGAAGTGGGTTCAACTACCGTAGCACACAGCAGTTTGAAACGCGTTGTCTTAATGCAGTAAAAGAGAGCAGGAGCGAGAACATGGGATTGTATCGATATGATCAAATGGTTGGTTGCTTGCCTGATGGTTCGATGCACTGATACGGTTCTTCGTTAGGGTAATCACGATACTCCTCGGAGGCAGAACCTGCCGCAAAGAACACCGATACACAACCATCACCAAACAATGTGCAACAATATGATGCATGCATGAAACATAGCAATATGAGTGTGTTGGGCTAATGCAACTAAGACCAGAAGGGTTTGAACCAATTTGAATCAAAGATTCAAATTTCAAACTCAAACATGGCCTTTAAAGTGTTTTTCCTTGTTCTGCATTAAACATCAGGTTAACTTGTTTAATCATGCATGAAAATAGTACAGATGGATAGATTGGATTTTTCTGATCATTTTTCATATATAATTTGTCTGATTTGGAGTTACAGAATAAAAGTTATGAATTTTTGAAGTTTAAACTATATTCTGGAATTTCCTATATTAGATTAATTCCAGAAAATCAATTATTGCGTCAGCCTGACGTCAGTGTGACGTCAGCAGGTCAACGGAACACGTCCGGGTCAAACCTGACAGTGGGTCCCGCGTGTCAGTGTGATTAGATTAATTAAAGTTTAATTAAAACTAAACCTGTTTAATTAACAGGGCTGGGCCCCACCTGTCATTGACTCAGGGGAGTCAACCAGGGCCCACCCGTGGTCAAACCCGGGTCGGCTGCACCGGCGTTTAGCCGCCGGCGAGCCCGACGCGGCGGCGGAAGTGGTTTTGGCTGTTTCGGCCACCAAATGGGTCGCGGAGACCACCGGAGTGGAGCTGAGGACGAGCCGCAGCTCTTGGTGGAGTCCGTTGGGGTCGGGGTGGCCGGAGTTGGCGCCGGCGACGACTTTGGCGGCCACCGGGGTTCGGCCGAAGACGAACTTGACGCTAGAGGGGTCAGTGAGGCTCGGGGAGTGGCTAGCTAGGTGCTAAGTGACACGGTGAGTATGATGGACACCGTGGAGTGGCCGGAGGGTGACCGGGAGCACGTCGGCGACGAGCTCCACGGCGGTGGGTGCGGTTGAGCTCCGGGAGGTCGCTACACGGCTCGGGAGCAAGAACGGAAGGGAGGGGAAGATGGCTAAGCTCACAGTGAGTGCGACGAAGCCCTTGGTGTGGCCGGAGATGGACCGGAGCGACGACGGCGTTGAAGGGGATCTCCGGCGACGGCGGTTCGGGCGAGGTCGTTGCGGTGGACTCGGGCGTTGCGAGCGCTCGGGGCTCGGCTTGCTCGATGGAGTGGACAGCGGCGGAGCTCCTGGACACGATGAGAGGACGCACGGGTGGCGGGGAGCACGGCTACGACGAAGGCACGGCGATGGTGGCGTCGGCCATGGCGGGGGAGCGCGAGGGGGAGGAGCTGGAGAGGAGAGGGGGTGTCTGGGGGGTTCGGGGGAGCGAGGGAGGCCGATCCACGACGTCACCGGGCGAGGGGAGCGGCGAGGCGGCGAGCAGGTGCGTGGCGCACGCTGCGGTCGCCGTCGGGCACCTGCCTGCCTGCCTGGCCGGCAAGCAGCTCGCTGGAGCGGCGCTGGGCTGGGCCGGCAGGTGGGCCGGGTGCTGGGCGCCAGGTAAGTTTTTCCATTTTCTTTCTGTTTTCTGTTTTTTTAATACTTCTGCAACTTTGTTGAATTAAATAAAATACTTAGGCAACTCCTAAAATCACCAAACTACTCCTGGTCCATAGTTGGATTATTTCCAACATGAAACATTTTTGTTTGGAGATATTTGAGCATTTAAATATTTTATATAATTTTAAATACCCAAATTCAAATATTTATGATTTAATTCAAAAACCCTAAGATGGCCTAGGAAAATGTGCATCACTTTTGGCAGAGGTTCTGAACCAAGACAAAAATGATGGGCATTTTAGAAGGGCATTTCAGGTTCATTGAAAAAGTTTTTAGTAAACCCTAATTGGTTTCAAAGGGGACTGGGGGTTCAGTCATCCCCATTTCAGGTTTCTGATGAAAGAGTAAACATGATGCAACACTCTAATGCATGGCTAACTAGGATGTGACATGCACTCTAACATAACAACCAAATACATGGCAGGGATCCACTCAATATGCTTGACAAAAGAAGAACACTGAGCTACGGCTAATTCACCCAATAGCAAGTTCAAACAAGCATGGCAGAAGTGCAAAAGATATCAGGTTACAAACTTAGTGAAAATAACATGTCAGGAATTTAACATCAGGAAGCAATGTTCAGAGCAAGATAACAACATGCTATAGGAACATATCATGGCAAAGCAAGGCATGGCATGAAACTACTCAAAGCATACAACAAAAGTCCCTTACTGACCATCAGCCAAAAACAATCAGAAAATACAATGGCAACCATGTGAACATAGTAATTATAGTTAACAGAACCAGACTTAGCAGAAAACTGGAACATGGCAAAACAGATATTAAGTAGGCATTTTTACGAGCTCAATGCACTCACCACAAGGCATTGCATGACAAACTAAGCATACACCCAGCAAGTAGAGATGGCATAGAAGCTAAACATGGCAAGAACAACATCATAGCATGCATGGATCAACTACAACAACCTCGGCAAAACTGCTTAACACGTAAACATTCTGCCAGGAACATTTTATAGCAAAAGTAGAGCTCGATTGAGTCAAGCTAGGTTGATCCATAATTGCAAACAAAGACATGGATGGATAGAGCACAACAACATCTACAAAACACCCTTACTGATCATGCTCAAAAGACACTCGGTAGCAACATGGATACATGGCATAAAAATATAATCAGGGCAAAGACTTAGAATATTTCTAAGTCCCTGAAATCAGCAACATTACGAGGGCTACTTTTCATGCTTGTGCTAGTCACCACAGAGATCACAAAAATACATGGCATACACCCCTATAAAGATGACATGGCATACTTCAAAACTCGTGTAGGGCTCAAATTCATAGGAGGCACACAACAATCATGGCAAAAATGACAAAAGTCCAATTGCTGATAATAAACTGAAACTAACATTGCATAGCCCTCTTGCAACAACATTTAGGGCATCAAGATGAGCTCAAATGAACATAATGCAATGAGACGAAATAAAGTACTCGTCGAGACGAACAATTTGATATGCTACATGCCCAAAACGGAGCCATGGATGCGGAGATATGATGCGATGAACATATGCAAAAATTACTGTGATGAGGGCAAAAGGTCAACCCGAGCTAGGGTTTCCAGATCTAGAACCGGATCGGGGTGGCGCGCGCAACGAGGATCAACGGAGTCGGCGCCGGGGTTCGCCGGAGTTGACGTCGGCGTCGAGGAGGGAGCCGGCCGGAGCTGGGGAAGGAGACGATGCGGCGGCACAAGGCAACGAGGGGCGGCGGCGAGGCGAACGGCGGCGAGGTGAGGCGGCCGGCGAGCGGTGATGGGGTGCGGCGCCGGCGCGGGACGGCGGCGCGGGGCCTCGCCGGTTGGGAGGAGCCGGGCGGCGAGCGGCTGGATCTGGGCGGCGGGGTGAGGGGCGCCCGGGCCGGGGAGGTCCCGGCCTGGGTTCAGCGGGCCCGCGTGGTGCGGCGAAGTGGGTAAGGGGCAGTGTCGAATGGCATCCCGACACGTGGCAGCGGCGAGTCGGTCCGGACACGTCCGACGCGCGGAGTTTCGTCCGGCGGCGCGAGGAGAGGGAGAGGGTTAGGGTATGACCCAGATTTTCGGGGGGAGATGTCTTTATATAGGTAGAGGGAGCTAGGGGGCTCCAAATTGAGTACGGTTTTCGGCCACGCGGCCTAGATGATGGAGCGGATTTAGGTGGGTTTTGGGCCACTTTGGAGGGGTGTTGGGCTGCAACACACACGAGGCCTTCTCGGCTCCTCGGTTAACCGTTGGAGTATCAAACGAAGTCCAAATGGCATGAAACTTGACAGGCGGTCTACCGGTAGTAAACCAAGGCCACTTGGCAAGTCTCCGTCCAATCCGAAAACATTTAACACCCACACACGAAAATAGGGAGAAAGGGACACCGGAGGACATAGGAGCGCGAGAATGCAAAATGGACAACGGGGAAAATGCTCGGATGCATGAGACAAACACGTATGCAAATGCAATGCACATGATGACATGATATGAGATGCAAGGCAAAGACAAAAACAACACGAAGACAAAACCCGACAACGAGGAAATAACATAACTTAGTGCCGGAAATGGCAAGAGTTGGAATACAAATATGGCAGGTTACATACGGGGTGTTACAACACTCCACCACTACGAAAGGATCTCGTCCCGAGATCTAGGACTGGAAAAACTCCGGGTACTCAGAACAGAGGTGATCCTCGCGTTCCCAGGTGGCTTCACAGTCGAAATGATGTGACCACTTGACTTTTAGGAATTTGATAGACTTGTTGCGAGTCTTGCGCTCAGTTTCTGTAAGAATAGCAACGGGATGCTCATGATAAGACAGGTCTTCGTGGAGATCAATCTCTTCAAAGTTGATGATGCGGTCAGGAGTCTTGAAACACTTGCGTAGCTAAGAGACATGAAACACGTCATGCACGTTTGCAAAGTTGGATGGAAGCTCAAGTTGATAGGTGAGATCGCCTCTTTTTCCAATGATCTTGAAAGGACCCACGTATCTAGGGGCAAGTTTCCCTTTGATACCGAAGCGACGAGTACCTTTCATTGGAGAGACGCGGAGGTAGACATGGTCTCCGATCTCGAAAGCCAAGTCACGATGCTTGCTATCATAGTAATTCTTCTGGCGCGATTGCGCGGCTTTGAGATTTTCATGAATGACTTTCCACATTTCTTCAGCCTCTGTGATCAAGTCATTTTCAAGAAGTTGGCGTTCACCAGTCTCTGACCAGTTAAGAGGAGTACGACACTTCCTGTCATAGAGAATCTTGAATGGGGCCTTGCCGGAACTTGCTTGAAAGCTGTTGTTGTAGGAGAACTCGGCATATGGAAGACAATCTTCCCACTTCACACCAAAAGAAATGACACATGCCCTGAGCATATCTTCAAGAATTTGATTGACCCGCTTGACTTGGCCACTGGTTTGAGGATGGAAGGTTGTGCTGAAGTGAATGTTGGTGCCCATGGCCTTCTGAAAAGAATCCCAGAACTTAGAAGTAAAGATGCTCCCACGATCTGAAGATATCAACTGCAGAATGCCGTGCAAAGAGACAATCCTGGAGGTATATAGCTCTGCCAACTGAGGTGTTGTGATAGATTCTTTGATAGGAATAAAATGAGCCACTTTAGTGATCTTGTCGATGACAACGAAGATGACATCATTGCCACGCTTGGACTTTGGAAATCCAGTCACGAAGTCCATCTCAATATGGTCAAACTTCCATTCTGGAATGGCAAGAGGTTGGAGGAGACTAGATGGTCGTTGGTGTTCTGCCTCCACTCTTCTGCAGACATCACATTCATTCACGAACTGAGCAATCTCGCGCTTCATTCGAGTCCACCAATATGACTACTTGAGGTCATGGTACATCTTTGTACTTCCAGGGTGAATAGAGAGGAGTGGATTGTGAGCCTCGTTCATAATGACTTTACGAAGGTCACCTTTAGGCACAACGATGCGATCCTCGAAGAATAGAGTATCCTTGTCATCAAGACAATAGCACTTGTACTTGGGTTGACTCTTGGCAATCCCAATCTTCACCTTCTTCACCATAGCATCAAGAAGTTGAGCCTCGCGAATCTGATCTTCCAGAGTAGGAGAGACTTGGAGGTTGGCAAGAAATCCTTGCGGAACAACTTGAAGATTAAGTTTATGGAAAGCTTCACAAAGCTCTGGTTGGTAAGGCTTGAGAATCAAACTGTTGCAGTAAGCCTTCCTGCTCAATGCGTCAGCAATTACATTGGCCTTGCCTAGAGTATATTCAATACTCGGATTATACTCTTGAATCATTTCGACCCAACGAGTCTGCCTGAGGTTGAGGTTAGGCTGAGTGAAGATGTACTCGAGACTCTTATGATCAGTGAAGATGTCCACTTTTCTTCCCAACAAGACATGTCTCCATGTTAAAAGAGCATGGACAACTGCCGCCAACTCGAGGTCATGAGTGGGGTAGTTCTTTTCGTTGGGCTTCAACTGGTGAGAGGTATAGGCCACAACTTTCTTCTCTTGCATCAACACTGCACCGAGACCTTGAAGGGAAGCATCACAGAAGACCTCGAATGGTTTGGATTCATCAGGAGGAGTCAGAACTCGAGCAGTGACTAATTTCTCTTTCAGGGTGTTGAAAGCGATGTCACATTTAGGCGACCAGGCATACTTCACATGCTTCTGGAGAAGGTTGGGAAGAGGCTTCGCGATCTTAGAGAAGTTCTCAATGAACCTTCGACAATAGCTTGCGAGCCCAAGGAAGCTGCGGAGTTGCTTCACATTCTGAGGTGGTTCCCAATTCACAATTGCAGACTCCTTCTCAGGATTAACAGATATACCCTTGGCGGAGATGATATGCCCAAGGTAGAGAACCTCATCGAGCCAAAACTCGCACTTTGGAAACTTCGCATAGAACTGATGTTCTCTGGGTTTATCCAGCAACACTCTCAAATGATTGGCATGATCCTCCTTGTTCTCGGAAAAGACCAAAATGTCATCGAGGTAGACCAAGACAAAGTCATTTGTGTAGGCGTTGAAGATGAAGTTCATCATGCGGGAGAATGTTGGAGGAGCGTTGACGAGGCTGAAAGACATGACTGTATTCATATGAAACATAGCTTGTTCTGAATGCTGTCTTGGGGATATCTTCTTCACGAATGCGAATCTGATGATAGCCCATACGGAGATCAAGCTTGGAGAATACTTGAGCACCTTTGAGTTGTTCGAAAAGCTGGGAAGTGGGTACTTGTTCTTTATGGTCTTCTTGTTCAATGAACGGTAGTCGACACAAAGTCGGTCCAATCCATCCTTCTTCTTGACGAAAAGAACACCACAACCCCATGGAGAAGAACTTGGTCGGATGAGACCCATACGCTCTTGAGTATCGAGTTGTTTCTTCAGCTCCTTCAACTCTTTAGGACCAAGCTTGTAAGGACGTTTGCAAACAGGCTTTGTGCCAGGCTCAAGATCGATGACGAATTCAACTGGCCGATGCGGAGGCATTCCTAGAAGCTCTTTTGGAAAGACGTCTTGATATTCGCAAACGACTGGAATCTGAGAGATGGCATCCAGCTCGCCCTTCTCATTGAGAGAAAACAGTCGAATGGTATCATCCCGAGCGGCAAAGATGATTACATCCTCAGATGAATGTGTCAATTGAATCTGCCTGGCAGCACAATCAAGTTGAGCCTTGTGCTTAGAAAGCTAGTCCATTCCAAGAATAAGATCAATATCCGAGTTACCAAGGACCATTGGAGAAGACAGAAACTTATAGTCACCCAACATGATAGTGACATCCGGAGCCATCATTTTGGTGTTCATGAACAAACCCGGAGAGGAAACCGCTATCGGCTTAGGCAAATCGACAGTATGCAAATCGTTCATGGATGCAAAAGGCTTCGATATGAATGACAAAGATGCACCAGTATAAAAAAGAACTCTTGCAGGGATATCGTTAATAGGAAGGTTACCCATAATCACATCTGACAAGTCCTCTGCCTGAGTTGCGTTCATCATGTTGATCTTAGCAGACTTGGGATTATGCTTGACCACTGTAGTGCTAGCAGACCTCACAGGAGGAGGAGGAGGAGGAGGAAGATGCCTCTGATTGAAGCATTTGTTGGCATAGTGAACCTTCTGCTGACACTTGTTCCACATGACCGCTGAAAGTGGACGGTGATATGGAGCACTTGATCTTGGAGCATGAGACGAAGTCTTGTTCTGAAAGCCTGGGTTGGGTGGGTGGGAAGATCCATTGCCACCTTTGCTCTTCTGCTGATAAGGCTAACGGAACGGAGGATGAGGAGGCAACCAATACTTTTGCTGCTTAGTAGCCACTTGAGTTGAGGAAGAAGGAGTTGCATCCCTGACTCGTTTCTTGGAAGCATTGCACTTGAGTTGAGCAGTCTCTTGTTTCAGTGCCATGTTGTAAAACTCATCATACTTCTGCGGCTCAAAAAGCACAAGAGCTAGTTGAAGATCTTCTCTGAGGCCAACTTTTAACTGATAATCATACTCTTCTCGTCAGGGATGTCTTGCTTAGCGAAAGGAGCGAGCTTCTGGAACATGATGTTATACTGGTAAACAAACAAGCTGCCTTGCTTTAGGTTGCGGAACTCCTCACGCTTTCTCTCAACAACACTCTGAGGAATTTGGTGAGCTTTGAAGTCTTGAAGAAATTCATCCCAGGTAATCACACGACCTCCTCTGGAATCTTTGTATTGCTGATACCACTCTGCAGCTTGGTCTTTGAGTTGGAACGAAGCAAACTTGACAAAGTCCTCAGGCCTGACGTTGGTGCACTCGAAATGCTTGCAGATATCCATGAGCCAATCATCAGCGTCTGTTGCCTCGACACACTTGATGAAGGTCTTTGGCTAGTTAGCGAGGAACTGGTTGAGTGTAGCAAACTGATTCTGATTGTTGCCATGGCCTTGATTCCCTTGGTTGCGCTCTTGCAAGAGTTGCATGATCAGTTGCGTGTTGGCATTGGTAGTGGCCATCACAGCTTGACATGCCTCCGGAGGAGGAGGTGGTGGCGGTGGTTCAGGATTCTGACGCGTTGGAGGAGCCATCCTGAAGAGGGTGACATCCGGTAGCATCTTGACAGACATATATTCAAGCTGAATCAAATGGATCGAAAATTGCAACATATAGTCTTAACATCCGAACAAAACGAACGAATGCATTCCAATTGAAATGGTCACACTTCCATAAATTGAGAAGCCACTTAGATAGAGGTAGAAGAATAAACAACAAGGTACGGACAAGAACAAATACTTGGTGAGGATTACCCAATCACAAACCAAATATTTGCGGAAGAAATACTAGAGCTACATGAATTCCCACCTATGAAACTCCCGAAATTCTCCCGGTTATGCAATCAGGTGTTGGGGATACAGGGGAAGCATAATATCTCACCCAAAGCTAGCAAATCCTACATCCAGCTGTATCCATCCTTCAACACATAACCAAGAAACCTTCGGAAAGCATTTACCTCAACCTTCGAAAAGCATCCGTTATACGAGTTATGGCAATACTCCCGAACTCCCGCCCCAATACTGGGTGGCGTCGAGGTTATCTCACTAACAACTGCATAAAAGAGATTTTCGATGTCGGCGAAACTCAGGTATTCCAGAATTGCAACGATAAAATTGTGACGACAACACCTCGGAGCTCAACTCCCCGGGACACTGCCACAACCCCTAAATGTCAGGAGGCACCAAGAACAATGTTCTTGTCACAAAACCATCGGAACGATTCCAAGATACCCGCGTGATCCTAAAAAAAATTAGTGAAATTTGAGAAGAGAAGAGTCAAAACTCTACGTCAGGATGCCTCACCAGAGCGACGAAGGGACTGAGGAGTAAAAAGAATCCTACTCTCCGATATATATATATAATCCTAAATGACTCAAAACATTTTTCTAGACTCAACAACGCCAGCGATTCGATCAAGCAGGGGGGCTCCTAAGTCGGGGAAGGCTCTGATTACCAACTTGTAACGCCCACGATGCGGCTATATCTCCCACGTGTCGAAGCACGACTTAGAGGCATAACCGTATTGTAAGCAATGTCGCAAGTGGTGTAATCTTCACACAACCCATGTAATGAATAAGGGAAAAGGTACATAGTTGGCTTACACTCGCCACGTCACACAATAGCATAAATATCATTACATTCATCCAGATACAATCAAGGTCCGACTACGGAACCAAAATAAAGAACAACCCTAAATGCAACAAAGTCCCCGATCGCCCCAACTGGGCACCACTACTGATCGTCTGGAAAGGAAACATAGTATCGTCCTGAGTCCTCATCGAACTCCCACTTGAGCTCAGTCAAATCTCCTGGAGCGGTATCATCGGTCCTTGCATCTGGTTTTGAAGTAATCTGTGAGTCACGGGGACTCAGCAATCTCACACCCTCGCGATCAAGACTATTTAAGCTTATAGGAAGTGTAAAGGTACCAGGTGGAGCTGCAGCAAGCACTAGCATACATGGTGGCTAACATATGCAAATGAGAGCGAGAAGAGAAGGCAAAGGCACGGTCGATAAACTATGATCTAGAAGTGATCCTAGAACAACCTACGTTCAAGCATAACACGAGACAGTGTTCTCTTCCCGGACTCCGCCAAAAAGAGACCATCACGGCCACACACTCTGTTGATTCATTTTAATTAAGTTAAGTTTAAGGTTATCCACAACCGGACATTAACAAATTCCCATCTGCCCATAACCGCGGGCACGGCTTTCGAAAGTTCAAATCCCTGCAGGGGTGTCCCAACTTAGCCCATCACAAGCTCTCACAGTCAACGAAGGATATTCCTTCTCCCAAGACAATCCGATCAGACTCAGAATCCCGGTTACAAGACATCTCGACAATGGTAAAACTAAACTAGCAAAGCCACCTGAATGTGCCAACAAATCCCGATAGGAGCTGCACATATCTCGTTCTCAGGGCACATCGGATGAGCAAGACGTCGGGTAGGCCAGCCCAGAGTTGCCCCTGGTGGCACCGAACATCGCCCAGTTTGGACCAACACTTAGAGAAGCACTGGCCCAGGGGGTTAAAATAAAGATGACCCTTGAGTCCGTGAAACCCAAGGGAAAAAGGCTAGGTGGCAAATGGTAAAACCAAGATTGGGCCTTGCTGGAGGAGTTTTATTCATGGCGAACTGTCAAGGGGTTCCCATTATAACCCAACCGTGTAAGGAACGCAAAATCAAGGAACATAACACCGGTATGACGGAAACTAGGGCGGCAAGAGAGGAACAAAACACCAGGAATAAGGCCGAGCCTTCCACCCTTTACCAAGTATATATGTGCATTAAAATAGACAAGATATAATAATGATATCCCAACAATAAACATGTTCCAACAAGGAACAACTCCAATCTTCACCTGCAACTAGCAACGCTATAAGAGGGCTGAGCGAAGCGGTAACATAGCCAAACAACGGTTTGCTAGGACAAGGTGGGTTAGGGGTTTGACATGGCAATACGGGAGGCGTGATAAGCAAGTGGTAGGTATCGTAGCATACGCATAGAAAAAGAGCGAGCATCTAGCAAGCAAAGATAGAAGTGATTTCGAGGGTATGGTCATCTTGCCTGCAAAGTTCTTCGAGTTGACGTTAGCTTGATCCTTGTAAGCGTACTCAACGGGCTCCTCGATCGCGTACTCGTCTCCCGACTCTACCCAAGCAAGAACACAAGCAAAGGGAGACACAATCAACCACGTGCAATGCACAAACAACATGATGCAAAACATGGCATGATATGCGGGATGAGATATGCGGTGCATATGCATGCTTCGGAAAGGAATGATTGAATCTGGCCTCAACTTGGAAAACCAAGAGTACCACTGGAAAGATGAGTTGATTTTGGTCAAAATCGATATAAAGATCACCGGAATCGGATGCACAGTTTGGAAATGGCAAGCAAAAAAATATGGCACCGGTCTGCGATTAACAGCACGAGGCCATATAGATGCAACAAGAACAACAAGCTACTGCACTCTAACATAACAACCAAATACATGGCAGGGATCCACTCAATATGCTTGACAAAAGATGAACACTGAGCTACGGCTAATTCACCCAATAGCAAGTTCAAACAAGCATGGCAGAAGTGCAAAAGATATCAGGTTACAAACTTAGTGAAAATAACATGTCAGGAATTTAACATCAGGAAGCAATGTTTAGAGCAAGATAACAACATGCTATAGGAACATATCATGTCAAAGCAAGGCATGGCATGAAACTACTCAAAGCATACAACAAAAGTCCCTTACTGACCATCAGCCAAAAACAATCAGAAAATACAATGGCAACCATGTGAACATAGTAATTATCGTTAACAGAACCAGACTTAGCAGAAAATTGGAACATGGCAAAACAGATATTAAGTAGGCATTTTTACGAGCTCGATGCACTCACCACAAGGCATTGCATGACAAACTAAGCATACACCCAGCAAGTAGAGATGGCATAGAAGCTAAACATGGCAACAACAACATCATAGCATGCATGGATCAACTACAACAACCTCGGCAAAAATGCTTAACACGTAAACATTCTGCCAGGAACATTTTATAGCAAAAGTAGAGCTCGATTGAGTCAAGCTAGGTTGCTCCATAATTGCAAACAAAGACATGGATGGATAGAGCACAACAACATCTACAAAACACCCTTACTGATCATGCTCCAAAGACACTCGCTAGCAACATGGATACATGGCATAAAAATATAATCAGGGCAAAGACTTAGAATATTTCTAAGTCCCTGAAATCAGCAACATTACGAGGGCTACTTTTCATGCTTGTGCTAGTCACCACAGAGATCACAAAAATACATGGCATACACCCCTGTAAAGATGACATGGCATACTTCAAAACTCATGTAGGGCTCAAATTCATAGGAGGCACACAACAATCATGGCAAAAATGAAAAAAGTCCAATTGCTGATAATAAACTGAAACTAACATTGCATAGCCCTCTTGAAACAACATTTAGGGCATCAAGATGAGCTCAAATGAACATAATGCAATGAGATGAACTAAAGTACTCGTCGAGACGAACAATTTGATATGCTACATGCCCAAAACGGAGCCATGGATGCGGAGATATGATGCGATAAACATATGCAAAAATTACCGTGATGAGGGCAAAAAGTCAACCCGAGCTAGGGTTTCCAGATCCAGAACCGGATCGGGGTGGCGCGCGCAACAAGGATCAACGGAGTCGGCGCCGGGGTTCGCCGGAGTTGACGTCGGCGTCGAGGAGGGGGTCGGCCGGAGCTGGGGAAGGAGACGATGCGGCGGCACGGGGCAACGAGGGTCGGCGGCGAGGCGAATGGCGGCGAGGTGAGGCGGCCGGCGAGCGGTGACGGGGTGCGGCGCCGGCGCGGGACGGCGGCGCGGGGCCGTGCCGGTTGGGAGGAGCCGGGCGGCGAGCAGCTGGATCTGGGCGGCGGGGTGAGGGGCGCCCGGGCTGGGGAGGTCCCGGCCTGGGTTCAGCGGGCCCACGTGGTGCAGCGAAGTGGGTAAGGGGCGGTGTCGAATGGCATCCCGACACGTGGCGGCGGCGAGTCAGTCCGGACACGTCCGGCGGCGCGAGGAGAGGGAGAGGGTTAGGGTATGACCCAGATTTTCGGGGGGAGATGTCTTTATATAGGTAGAGGGAGCTAGGGGGATCCAAATTGAGTATGGTTTTCGGCCACGCGGCCTAGATGATGGAGCGGATTTAGGTGGGTTTTGGGCCACTTTGGAGGGGTGTTGGGCTGCAACACACACGAGGCCTTCTCGGCTCCTCGGTTAACCGTTGGAGTATCAAACAAAGTCCAAATGGCACGAAACTTGACAGGCGGTCTACCGGTAGTAAACCAAGGCCACTTGGCAAGTCTTGGTCCAATCCGAAAACGTTTAACACCCACACACGAAAATAGGTAGAAAGGGACACCGGAGGACATAGGAGCGCCGGAATGCAAAACGGACAACGGGGAAAATGCTCGGATGCATGAGACAAACACGTATGCAAATGCAATGCACATGATGACATGATATGAGATGCAAGGCGAAGACAAAAACAACACGAAGACAAAACCCGACAACGAGGAAATAACATAACTTAGTGCCGGAAATGGCAAGAGTTGGAATACAAATATGGCAGGTTACATACGGGGTGCTACAACACTCCACCACTACAAAAGGATCTCGTCCCGAGATCTAGGACTGGAAAAACTCTGGGTACTCAGAACGGAGGTGATCCTCGCGTTCCCAGGTGGCTTCACAGTCGAAATGATGTGACCACTTGACTTTTAGGAATTTGATAGACTTGTTGCGAGTCTTGCGCTCAGTTTCTGCAAGAATAGCAACGGGATGCTCATGATAAGACAGGTCTTCCTGGAGATCAATCTCTTCAAAGTTGATGATGCGGTCAGGAGTCTTGAAACACTTGCATAGCTGAGAGACATGAAACACGTCATGCACGTTTGCAAAGTTGGATGGAAGCTCAAGTTGATAGGTGAGATCGCCTCTTTTTCCAATGATCTTGAAAGGACCCACGTATCTAGGGGCAAGTTTCCCTTTGATACCGAAGCGACGAGTACCTTTCATTGGAGAGATGTGGAGGTAGACATGGTCTCTGATCTCGAAAGCCAAGTCACGATGCTTGCTATCATAGTAATTATTCTGGCACGATTGCGCGGCTTTGAGATTTTCATGAATGACTTTGCACATTTCTTCAGCCTCTGTGATCAAGTCATTTCCAAGAAGTTGGCGTTCACCAGTCTCTGACCAGTTAAGAGGAGTACGACACTTCCTGTCATAGAGAATCTTGAATGGGGCCTTGCCGGAACTCGCTTGAAAGTTGTTGTTGTAGGAGAACTCGGCATATGGAAGACAATCTTCCCACTTCACACCAAAATAAATGACACATGCCCTGAGCATATCTTCAAGAATTTGATTGACCCGCTCGACTTGGCCACTGGTTTGAGGATGGAAGGTTGTGCTGAAGTGAATGTTGGTGCCCATGGCCTTCTGAAAAGAATCCCAGAACTTGGAAGTAAAGATGCTCCCACGATCTGAAGATATCAACTATGGAATGATGTGCAAAGAGACAATCCTGGAGGTATATAGCTCTGCCAACTGAGGTGTTGTGATAGATTCTTTGATAGGAATAAAATGAGCCACTTTAGTGATCTTGTCGATGACAACGAAGATAACATGATTGCCACAAACAACATGATGTGAAACATGGCATGATATGCGGGATGAGATATGCGGTGCATATGCATGCTTCGGAAAGGAATGATTTAACCTTGCCTCAACTTGGAAAACCAAGAGTGCCACTGGAAAGATGAGTTGATTTCGGTCGAAATCGATATAAAGATCACCGGAATCGGATCCACGGTTTGGAAATGGCAAGGAAAACAAATTTGGCACCGATATGCGATTAACAGCATGAGGCCATCTAGATGTAACAAGAACAACAAGCTACTGCACTCTAACATAACAACCAAATACATGGGAGGGATCCACTCAAGATGCTTGACAAAATGAGCTACGGCTTATTCACCCAATAGCAGGTTCAAACAAGCATGGCAAAAGTGCAAAAGATATCAGGTTACAGACTTAGTGAAAGTAACAACATGTCAGGAATTTAACATCAGGAAGCAATGTTCAGAGCAAGATAACAACATGCTATAGGAGCATATCATGGCAAAGCAAGGCATGGCATGAAGCTACTCAAAGCATACAACAAAAGTCCCTTACTAACCATTAGCCAAAAACGATTAGAAAATACAGTGGCAACCATCTGAACATAGCAATTATCATTAACAGAATCAGACTTAGCAGAAAACTGGAACATGTCAAAACAGATATTAAGTAGGCATGTTTACGAGCTCGATACACTCACCACAAGGCATTGCATGACAAACTAAGCATACACCCAGCAAGTAGACATGGCATAGAAGCTAAACATGGCAAGAACAACACCATAGCATGCATGGATCAACTTCAACAACCTCGGCAAAAATGCTTAACACGTAAACATTCTGCCAGGAACATTTTATAGTAAAAGTAGAGCTCGATTGAGTCAAGCTAGGTTGCTCCATAATTGCAAACAAAGACATGGATGGATAGAGCACAACAACATCTACAAAACACTCTTACTGATCATGCTCAAAAGAGGCATGGATCACTCGGTAGCAACATGGATACATGGCATAAAAATATAATCAGGGCAAAGACTTAGAATATTTCTAAGTCCCTGAAATCAGCAACATTACGAGGGCTACTTTGCATGCTTGTCATAGTCACCACAGAGATCACAAAAATACATGGCATACACCCCTGTAAAGATGACATGGCATACTGCAAAACTCATGTAGGGCTCAAATTCATAGGAGGAACACAACAATCATGGCAAAAATGACAAATGTCCAATTGCTGATAATAAACTGAAACTAATATTGCATAGCCCTCTTGCAACAACATTTAGGGCATCAAGATGATCCCAAATGAACATGATGCAATGAGATGAAATGAAGTACTCGTCGAGACGAACAATTTGATATGCTACACGCCCAAAACGGAGCCACTAATGCGGAGATATGATGAGATGAACATATGCAAAAATTACTGTGATGAGGGCAAAAAGTCAACCCAAGCTAGGGTTTCCAGATCCAAACCCGGAACGGGGTGGCGCGCGCAATGAGGATCGACGGAGTCGGTGCCGTGGTTCGCCGGAGTTGATGTCGGCGTCGAGGAGGGGACCGGCCGGAGCTGGGGAAGGAGACGATGAGGCGGCGCGGGACGATGAGGGGCGGCGGTGAGGCGAACGGTGGCGAGGTGAGGCGGCCGGCGAGCGGTGACAAGGTGTGGCGCCGGCGCGGGGCGGCGCCAGTAGGGAGGAGCCGGGCGGTGAGCGGCGGGATCTGGGCAGCGGGGTGAGGGGCGCCCGGGCCCTCCCCGCGCGGTGCGGCGAAGTGGGCACGGGGAGGCATCGAATGGTAGCCCGACGCGTGGTGGAGGCGAGGCGGTCCGGACACATCTGGCGCGTGGAGTTTCGTTCGGCGGTGCAAGGAGAGGGAGAGGGTTAGGGTTTGACCCAGATTTTCGGGGGAAATATCTTTATATAGGTAGAGGGAGCTAGGGGCTCCAAATTGAGCATGGTTTTCGGCCACACGATCGTGATCGAACGTCCTAGATGATGGAGGGGATTTAGGTGGGTTTTGGGCCACTTTGGAGGGGTGTTGGGCTGCAACACACACGAGGCCTTTTCGGCTCCTCGGTTAACCGTTGGAGTATCAAACAAAGTCCATATGGCACAAAACTTGACAGGCAGTCTACCGGTAGTAAACCAAGGCCGCTTGGCAAGTCTCGGTCCGATCCGAAAACGTTTAACACCACACATGAAAAGTGGTAGAAAGGGACACTGGAGGACATAGGAGCGCCGAATGCAAAACAGACAACGGGGAAAATGCTCGGATGCATGAGACGAACACGTATGCAAATGCAATGCACATGATGACATGATATGAGATGCAAGGCAAAGACAAAAACAACACGAAGACAAAAACCCGACAACGAGGAAATAACATAACTTAGTGCCGGAAATGGCAAGAGTTCGAATACAAATATGGCAGGTTACATATGGGGTGTTACAAATTCTCAAGAAGATACTAATGGAGCTTCAAGTTCATCATTCTTCATTCTTTTTCTTCTCCGGTGGATTCAATCCAAGCTTTTGGTGTTGGGCATATCTTTTTCATTGGTTCACATGCTTTCCATGTTGGAAGTCCTTACCGAAGACTCTCTTATTTATTCACCTCTCGCTATTCAATTGTTTCGGAGTGCAGAAGATATCTCAGAAGATTTGTATCTCCACTATCAATCCGTTCAAGCTCTTTCGAGGATGTTATCTCATTCAAGCCATTTAATTTAACCGGAGCAATCACCTTTTCAAGTAATCGTTCAACGGTGTACCTTTTGAGTGGGCCCTAACCCACAGGTCTTTTCCCAGGATCTTATCTAACTCGTCTTATTTTCCTCGAGCTACTCTCAAATTATTCTTCAAAATTGTGGTAAGAATGAATTATCATCAGTCATATGTATTTTCTCCAAGATCTGTCAAATTCTTTTCATTGTTGGCTCAACCTCTTCGCTTTTGATTCTCTCGGAGTGTTTAATCAATTCATGGTGGTGTTTCTCATCATCATTCTCTACATTTGAACACCTAAGAAGAGCTCCTCTTAAATTCTTACGCGTTCTCTCAAGATTCTTGGTGCTAGCTTTATGCCATCCTCTCATAATTGTTCTCGAGTTGTGAGAATTCTTTTCACCCATCCGAAGCAATTTAGGTGTCTTTTTCAGTTTAATTCTCTAGAGCCCATCATCCCGGAATTATTCATTCCAGCTTTTAGCTCTTGTTCTCCAAATCTTACCAGTGCATCATTCAAGTATTCTCTAATCAGTTTGTGATCTCTTCGTTCTCATGTACGTAAATTCCCTCAAGTATCTTCATTCGTTTTCCAATTTTTCTGAGTGAATTGTGCATTTGCTACCTTCATTTTCAATTCTTACGGTGGTTCGATTCGACATTTCTCTTCCTTCGTTATCATATCAATTCAATTGTTGTTTCCAAATCCCACTGACGGAGCCATCAAGACCTTCCCAAGTTTATGCTATATCTCTCCTTTATCATTTCCAATGAGAATGGTAGTATGCCAAATCCGTTGCTTGTCATCAATTTAATTGATGAAGGATAAGCATAATGTAATTCTTATTCTTGTTTCATCCAAGTGATTAATTCCTTATTCTTGAGGTTCATCAAATTCTTGATCTCAGTTGTCCTTCTTTCTTTCCTGAGTTCCCTGTTTTCTCGGTTATATCATTTCAAAGCTTCATCTAATCATTGCAAGGCTTCTCCCGGAGTTATTTTCAACTTTCCCTTTTCGTTTGATCATTCTTTTATTACCGGAGTTCTTCATGGAGACTCAACATGGTGGTTCGTCAAGGGTTCTTTTCATTCTTCAATTGTCTTCAAGATTTGTCTCGAAGTTATGATCCGCCAAGCTATACTCAAAAATAAACATGGTGTTCAACACATGTCTTGTTTTGAGGAGTTCAAGCATTCTTCATCTTGCATTCCGAAGTGCAATTCTTTCTCTCTTATCTTTTGAGGTGGTGTTATGTCACTCTTGACAATTTCCCTTCGTGTTCCATGATTCACAAGTTGTCCGGAATGACATATTTTAAACTCATCATTTTCAATTCGTTTATGAGATCCTTGCAACCCATCAATCTCTTCATTGGAGTTATTTGGGGTTATATTTCACCTAAAGATTTCCCTAAGGATTGTTTATATTAATGGTGCTCATAAATGACCCAAGTTCTTCATTTATCCTCCTGGTGAAATAAGTTTCTCATCTCCTTGTTGATATCAATCCGATCTTTTGTTTCTGTTATTGGCAGAATTTCACCTCATAGTTTTGAGATGTCTTCCATAAGCCAACATCAAGCTTATCCTTTCGTTGTTGATAATCCAACAACTCTGTTCTAGCATTTGTTGTTAGTGTGCTCTCTCAAGATCTTGTTTCCCTCCATTCATGCCATTCCATTCTTTCATTTCTTCCGGAGGCATTGCGTTGTTGCTCTCTTCTCTCATCATCTCGAGTTGTGAGGATCGTGTTCTTTTCAAGCTTATCCATTTAACCGGAGTGTTGTGTCCTCCAAGTTCTTTTCATCTTATCAAGTCTTGCATCTCGTTTCTACCAGAGTGCTTGCATGTACGTCTTATCCACTATACCCCTTTTCTTTTGTCTTTCAACCTACAAGGTCCTAGTAATGTTCCTTGTTCCTCTTTACTAACGGAGTGTTTTCAACTTCGATCATCTCCATTGTTTCCTGTTCTCAAATGGTTTAACCTCTCAAAGTTTATGGTTTCACTCGTTTGTCGAAGAAGCAACGTAGTTTTACCTCTTATCTTCCTCTTCCATTTCCCTCTGGTGCCATGCTAGATCTCGGGACGAGATCCTCTCATAGTGGTGGAGTGTTGTAACGCACCGGATACAACTTTCCATATTTGTAACTCCGACTCTTGCCTTTTCTGGAGATGCGATACGAATTTCCCTTCGTGGTTGGGTTTTTGTCTTTGTTTTGCTTTTTTTCATGCCATGCATTTCATATCATGTCCTCATGTGCATCGCATTTGCATTCGTGTTTGTCTCATGCATCCGAGCATTTTCCCTGTTGTCCGTTTCGCAATCCGACACTCCCACATGCACCCGGCGCACCCCTCTTGTCTCTTTTCGTGAGCGGGAGAAAAACGTTCTCGGAATGGGCCGAGATTTGTCAAGTGGCCTTGGTACATCACCGGTAGACCGCCTGTCGAAATTCGTTCCATTTGGAGGTCGTTTGATACCCCAACGGTAAATCGGGTAACTGCAAAAGCCTCTTTGGGTTGCAGCCCAACACCCCTTCAAAACGGCCCAATAACCCATCTAAACCATCTCCATGTCCTCCGCCGTCGGATCATGATCGTGTGGGCGAAAACGGCACCTCATTTGGACACTCCCACCTCCTTCTACCTATAAATATGTGATCCCCTCCGAATTTCATGCAGATGAAACCCTAGCTTCTTCCTCCTCCCGCCGCCGGACATGTCCGCCACCGCCCTCCGGCCAACCACAACGCGCCACCTCACTGCGCCGCCTCTCCCCGTGTGGCCCGCGAGGCCCATGGCCGGCCCACCCGTGCCCGCGCCGGTCCGGAGCCGTTGCCCGACCGCGCCGCCGCCCGGCCCGAGTGCCGCCCGTGTGCACCACCGCCACCTCGTCGTTCGTCACCGGCAGCCGCCGCCGGAGATGAGTGCCCCGACCGCCCCTTTTCCCTCCCTTGCTCTCCTTCCTGATCTAACCTCTCCCGGCCTCCTGCTTCTCTCGCTGCAGGAGCACAGCAGCCATGGCGCTGCCCCTACCACCTCCCAACGCCGGCCATGTGGGGCCCCGAGGCCCTCGTCTATCGCCGGATCCGGACGCCCCATGCCCTGATCTACCCATTCCGGCCTCCCCGATGCCCGTCGGAGTCTCATACCGCCCCACCGTTGCCGTTGACTTCCACCGGCGTCGTTCTATAGTAGAGATGGAGCTTCCTCGATCAGATCTCGTTTTCGCGCTGGTAGTAATTCCACTAAGTCCCTAGTTTTCAACTTCACGTGTGCATCTTTGACCTGTCATAACTCCGTGCATATTGCTCCGATTCATGCATATGATATATCAAAATGTTCATTATGTGATGGTCTTCATATTGTTGTATTGTGGCATGCTTGTTTGAGTTCATCTTGATGCCATTTTAATTGATGAAAGAGAGCTATAAAATGTTAGGAGCTGGTACTTATCAGATCATGAGGTTTTTCATTTTTGTTGCATTTGATGTGTGCATCATATGGGCATGAGGTCTACATCTGTTTTGAACTACATCATGTCATCTTTACAGGGGTGCTTGTCTTGTATTTTTTTATGATCAATGTGGTGACTAGCACAAGCATGCAAACTAGGCTTCATGATGTTGTCATTTTCAGGGACTTAGGGTTTTGCTAAGTCTTTTACCTTCTGTTATTTTGATGCCATGTAAACTTGAGGCTACAGTGAGATCCATGTTTATTTTGGAATACTTCATTAAGTGTGTTTTGAACATGCGGTTATGCTTTATCCATCAATGCCCCTGTTTGCAATTATGGAGTTGTCTAGCATGTCCTTTTCGTGCTCTACTTTTGCTATAAAATGTTCCTGGCAGAATGTTAACATGTTAATCAATATTGTCATGGTTGTTGGTAGTTGTCCATGCATCCTATTAACTTTCTGTTGCCATGGTTAGATTCATGAACATGTCATCTTGCTGTTGGTATGCTTGTTTTGTCATTCAACGTTTTGTGGTGAGTGGTATGAGCTTGCAAAGTTGCCTTCATAAATCTGTTTATACCATGCTCTGTTTTTTTTTGCTAAGTCTGAAACTCTTAATAAAACTTGCTATGTTTGCCTGGGTGTCATCATATCTTCTGTGCCTTTTTCGCTCATGTTCAGTAAGGGACTTTTGATCTATGCATTTAGTAGAATCATGCCATGCCTTTGTTTGCTATGATATATTCCTGTAGCATGTTGTTTTATTGCTCTAAACATTGCTTCCAGATGTTGTTTTTGACATGTTAGTAATTTCTCTAAGTCTATGATGCTGATATCTTTTGCACTTTTGCCATAGTTGTTTGAACCTGTTCTAGTGTAATTTAGCCGTAGCTCAGTGTTCATGTTTTGTCAAGCATATCTTGTAAATTACTGCCATATGCTTTGTTGTTATGCTGGAGTGCAATAGCTTAGCTTCTTGTTGCATTCTAAGTGCCTTCGTGCTGTTAATTACAGTTTTGCACCATTCTTGATTTGCTTGCCATTTGCAAATCGTGCATCCGTTTGTGGTGATCTTTATATCGATTTCAACCGAAATCAACTCATCTTTCCAACGACATACTTTGTTTGCCAAGTTGATGCCTTGTTCATTATTTCCCTTCCGGAGCACGCATATGCATTGCATATCATATCTTGCATATCATGCCATGTATCGCATCATGTTGCTTGTGCATTTCACCGTGATTGATTGTTGTTCCATTGCTTGTGTTCTTGCCTTGGGTAGAGCCGGGAGACAAGTATGTGAACGAGGAACCTGTTGAGTACGCTATCGAGGATCAAGCTTTCGACAACTCTGAGAACTTTGCAGGCAAGATGACCATACCCTCGAAACTACTTCTATCTTTGCTAGCTAGTTGTTCGCTCTATTGCTATGTCGCGCTACCTACCACTTTCTATATCATGCCTCCCTTATTGCCATGTCAAGCCTCTAACCCACCTTTCCAAGCAAACCGTTGTTTGGCTATGTTACCGCTTTTGCTCAGCCCCTCTTATAGCATTGCTAGTTGCAGGTGAAGATGAAGTTTGTTCCATGTTGGAACATGGATATTGTTGGGATATCATTATTATCTCTTATTTACTTTAATGCATCTATATACTTGGTAAAGGGTGGAAGGCTTGGCCTTTTGCCGGGTGTTTTGTTCCACTCTTGCCGCCCTAGTTTCCGTCATATCGGTGTTATGTTCCTTGATTTTCCGTTCCTTACGCGGTTGGGTGTTATGGCAACCCCTTGACAATTCGCTTTGAATAAAACTTCTCCAGCAAGGCCCAACCTTGGTTTTAACATTTGTCACCTAAGCCTTTTCCCTTGGGTTCTGCAAACTCAAGTGTCATCCTTATTTTAACCCCCGGGCCAGTGCTCCTCTGAGTGTTGGTCCAAAACAGAGCCACTTGCGGTGCCGCCCCGAGGCAACTTGGGGTATCGTTGGTTGCCGTACGTAGTGTTCATCCGGTGTGCCCTGAGAATGAGATACGTGCCACTCCTATCGGGGTTTGTTGGCACATCGGGTGGCTTGGCTGGTCTTGTTTTACCATTATCGGAATGTCTTGTAACTGGGATTCCAAGACTGATCGGGTCTTTCCGGAAGAAGGAATATCCTTCGTTGACCGTGAGAGCTTGTGATGGGCTAAGTTGGGACACCCCTGCAGGGTATAAAATTTCGAGAGTCATGCCCACGGTTATGTGGCAGATGGGACTTTGTCAATATCCGGTTGTAGAGAACTTGACACTTAAATTAATTAAAATGAATCAACCGCGTGTGTAGTCGTGATGGTCTCTTTTCAGCGGAGTCCGGGAAGAGGACACAGTCTCGTGTTATGCTTGAATGTAAGTAGATTCAGGATCACTTCTTGATCACTTATAGCTTCTCGACCGTGTGTTGCATCTCTTCTCGCTCTTATTTGCGTATGTTAGCCACCATATATGCTTAGTGCTTGCTGTAGCTCCACCTCACTACCCTTTCCTACCCTTAAGCTTAAATAGTCTTGATCTCCCGGGTGTGAGATTGTTGAGTCCTCGTGACTCACAGATACTTCCAAACAGTTGCAGGTGCCGATGATACCAGTGCAGGTGACGCAACCGAGCTCAAGTGGGAGCTCAATGAAGATCTTGATTGATGTTTTATGTGTTTTCCGGTTGATCAGTAGTGGAGCCCGGTTGGGATGATCGGGGATCTAGCATTTGGGGTTGTCTTCTTTTATTTTGGTTCCGTAGTCGGACCTTTGTTTGTAGTTTGGATGATGTATGGATTATTTATGTATTGTGTGAAGTGGCGATTGTAAACCAACTCTTTATCCCTTTCTTTTTCATTACATGGGATGTGTGAAGATTACCCCTCTTGCAACAAGCCTACCATGCGGCTATGCCTCTAAGTCGTGCCCCGACACGTGGGAGATATAGCCGCATTGTGGGTGTTACACCAGCACTGGGTTAGCCAACAACTCAGGATGGAAAACTTCAATGATAAACCCGGCCGCTAAGAGCCGGGCCACCTCTTCACCAATGGTCTTTCGCCTTTCTTCGTTAAACCGATGAAGAAATTACTTAACCGGCTTAAACTTCGGATCAATGTTAAGAGTGTGCTCAACGAGTTCCCTTGGTACACCCGGCATGTCTGAAGGCTTCCATGCAAAGATGTCCCAATTCTCACGGATGAACTCGATGAGCGTGCTTTCCTATTTTGGATCCAAGTTAGCGCTGATGTTGAACTGTTTAGAAGAGTCGCCAGGGACAAAGTCAATCAATTTAGTATCACCCGCCGACTTAAATTTTAACAAAGGATCATGCTCTGTGGTTGGATTTTTCAAGGACGTCATGTCGGCCGGGTCAACATTATCCTTCTAAAATTGCAGCTCCTCCGTTGCACAAACTGATTCAGCATAAGCCGCATCACCTTCCTCACACTCTAGGGCCACCTTGCGACTCCCATGCACTGTGATGGTGCCCTTGTAACCCGACATCTTAAGCTGCAAGTAGACATAACAGGGCCTCGCCATGAACTTAGCATAAGCCGGCCGCCCAAACAGAGCATGATAAGGGATTTTGATCTTGACCACTTCGAAAGTTAAAGTCTCAGACCTAGAATCGTGCTCATCTCCAAACGCAACTTCTAACGATATCTTAACCAATGGGTAGGCTGACTTACCCGGCACGACACCATGGAAGACGGTGTTTGACGGTTTAAGATTTTTGTCTATCAGTCCCATCCGACGGAAGGTCTCATAATAAAGTATGTTAATGCTGCTACCTCCATCCATGAGTACCTTGGTGAATTTATAGCCCCCAACCTGAGGCGCCACCACCAAAGCCAGGTGACCCGGATTATCAACCCGGGGTGGATGATCCTCCTGACTCCATACAATAGGCTGCTCTGACCATCATGATAACATGGGACCACCGGCTCAACACCGTTCATAGCTCTCTTGTGAAGCTTTTGATCCCGTTTACACAAACTGGTGGTGAAAACGTGGTACTACCCACTATTCAATTACTTTGGATTGCTCTGATAACCAGACTGCTGCTGCTGTTGATTCCCCTGATTACTCTGCTGATTGTAACCACCCTGGTTACCGTGACCTTGAAACCCGGAACTTGAACCGCCGCCTCCTTGACCTGGACCATGAGAACCGGACCCTGATCTGTTGTTCGGGCCATGGTGGCGCTGGATGGACTCCCTAAAGCTTCTCATTATACTGCAGTCTTTCCATAAGTGAGTAGCCAGCTTCCGATCTGTTCCGTATTTTGGACACGGCTGACTTAACATCGCATCAAGGTCAAATCATGTCCTTTGAGCCAGTGGTCCCTTGCGATGCTAGTTATAATTGCGTGCACCGGTGTTAGCCACAAAATCATCAGCCTTGCGCTTGTCGTTGCCACCCTGATTGGTAGGGTTGTACTGATGTCCCTTCATACCATTACTCTTCTTTCCCTTTCCTGATATTTCATCCTCAGAATCGGGGTCCTTGGTACCATCAGAGTCGGCATACTTTACAAGAGCCGCCACTAGCTCCCCCATGTCATTGCAATGATGCTTGAGCCGCCCAAGCTTTTGCTTGAGTGGAATGAACCGACAATTTTTCTCAAACATCAGAACCACTGAACCGACGTTGATATTATCTGAAGAATGTATGATGGTCGAGACCTGGCGCACCCAGGTCATTGACTCACGCTCAGCCTGAACACAAGAAACCAAATCCACAATCGACATAGGCTACTTGCACGTGTCTTTGAAATTCTGGATGAACCAGGCCTTCAGCTTCGCCCATGACTCGATGGAGTTAGCCGGCAAGCCCTTCAACCAGGTGTGAGTGGTCCCCTCTAACATCATGGTGAAGTACTTTGCGTATGCAGCCTCACTAACATCCAGCATCTCCATGGCCATCTCATAACTCTCCACCCACGCATCAGGGGGTTGATCGGCTGTATAATTAGGCACCTTATGAGGGCCTTTGAAGTCCTTGGGCAAGCGCTCGTTTCATAGAGCCGCCGTTAGACACGGCACACCGAAAGCCTTAGAAGTTACACCATCCTCAACTGAAGTTGTCGGGTAAATCCGTGGGTGCTGCTGAGCTGCCAGCTGAGCCACCAGCTCGGCCTCTCGACGTGCTCTACCCTGGTCCACCAAATCTAGTGCATCGGCCCCATTACACACCTGGTCATGTCCATGAGGTTGGTTACGGCGCTGCTCCGTACTCGAGACTGCTAGTAAGTCAATGTGACTGCTGTAGCTCCGGCTTGGACGAGGGGTTGAATGAATCCAGTCATGGGTGTAAGAATAAGCTTGTTGCTGCACTAAAGCTATTTGAAGAAGGTCGCTAGCTCTTCGGGTTTCAACCGTCGCCGGAGTCTCACCCTCAACTGGCAAAGCCACCAATCGCGTTGCCACAGCAATCATGTTGTCTAACGGAGTGGAATAGTGACCCGGCGGTGTTACCACGTGTTGAGGCGGGGTGTTGTTCATATACGGAGAACTTGTCAATGTGTCATCCGATTTACCACCGGCGGGTTACTGGCCCCAGGTCCAGGGGTGTTGATGAGGTCCCTTGATTCATAAACGAAGGGCAGACGACTCCTATATTTTCTCCTCAAAACTTCGTTCGACGCGTTCTAATCCACCGTGAGCCGGTATGAATCTTCTTGAAATCCGCTGTGCTTGGGCACTTAAAACGGCCCACTCTGCAGCCATCCTGGCATTTTCTTCTGCTAATTCCGCCTTAGCTTGTGCTATCTCATCACGGAACTTACCTATCTCTGCTTTGTGCTGCTCTTGGTTGTCTGGGGTTACCTCAACCTCCATCAGAGTCCCCAGAGCATCCAATAGATCCGTTAAGACTTGAACCGGTGGGTGCACTGAACCGCCAGCCCCGGCTTCCATTACCGCTGCTGCACTAGAAGTCATAGCCGTCGCGACTGTCGAACCAAGGACCACCTGGGTGCCAGCCATGAAGATCGCCACCCTGTTCGGCGGCTCATGGGGATCCAGAATACTATCGCCATCGGAATAGCCTCCAAGCCGCCCGTCTTGTAACTGATACATTGAATTGGTCTCGCCTGTGGACGACTCATCATCAGAGCAGATGGTCGTCTCACCGCCAGAGACAGAGCCTTCCAACTCAGCCCCATAGGTGAACCCAACAAAGACATGCCTTACGGCGGGTTGAGCCCGGGCGGGTCGTGCACGCTGAGCCATCTCGATGATGTCGGTGCAGATGTCCGGCTCAGGGCCCGGCTTGCCAATCTTGCCGATGAAGACATGGATTCTGCCGAAGGGGACCCGGTACCCGGGGCCCCGGCATGCATCGTCGATGTAGATCTTGCCGCGACAACTCTTGGTCATCCGTCCCACAGCGTATCCCTTGAGCACTTCGAAGCTGCCCTTTAAGAACTCAAAACCACCATGCACGAGCCCCATGGTGGGCGCCAACTGTCGTGGAAGTGTCACGGCAGATGTCCTCGTGGAAGGACTTAGTTGTGGAGCCATTGCGACGAGGTTAACTTAAAGGGGTTAAACGGGAAAAAGGACACAGAGAGTTTATACTGGTTCGGCCCCTTGTGGTGAAGGTAAAGGCCTACTCCAGTTTGAGGTTGTATTGCTAGGGTTTAGATTACCAGGGAGCAAACACGCTTTGCCTGGCTTTTGACTTGTTGTTTTCTTGCCTTGAGCCGCTGCCGGGTCGTCCCTTATATACATGGGTTGACACCCTGTGGCCTAAAGAGTCCCGGCCGGCTCATACAAACGTGTCCGGCTCGGTGACTTATTTTACATGCCTTACAATACAAGTTTACAGATACATGTCGGTTTACACTTACGGGCCTTAAGCCGCCTCCAGACTTGGGCCTTTTAACAAGCCTATCTATGAACCACCATCGTTAGTTTACTCTTGGGCTTCATTAAGATGAACTGCCATAGTGGATGACCCGGCCCCTCCTGGGCGGGTTATATCTGATAGTCATATTACCAATAGTATTGTTTGTTCACGATAGAGTTTCCGGAGTCCGAGGCTTGCTACTATGAATCTCTACGGTTTTCCGATCGTCAGCAAGGCAAGTAACACTTTGATCATATCCCTTATTTACCCAGTTTTTATGCATTAGTTTCAAAATCTCAAACATTGCGTGAGTAGGTTTTTGAATAACATGTGGGAATTGGGAAGTAGTTGATGAGGTAAGAACCTATTGTCTTATATACAAACCCCGGGTATTATTGTGTTATGCTTCCACTACTTTGCTATGCTCATAGATGTGGATTGGTTTGTGAGATTCATGAAAGATGTGAGAGTTATTTATAACTAAGGGAAACTTAAGGTGGCTACTTTAATATACATCTGTGTGGATTGGTTGTGGGCACCTGGGGAATCCAGTGTTGTCCTAGGAGATCCCGGGGTACCCATGTGATCATCCTATGGAATGCCACCCAGGCTCAAAGGGATCATAAGATTATTCATGCTAGAAACTTCCGTGTGAAGCCACAAGCCATTATGGGCTCTGGCATAGTTGAGTAAATTGTGGGAATCCTTTCCATGATGGGCTAGCAGATGTAGGGGAATTGTAGGTGTATCGGCCTATCTATCGGTTAAGGGGACCTCTTCGGAAAGACTGTGTCTCGGTCATCCGTTTCTCAAACATCATGCCGTGCGAGAAATACAACGGAGGAGATCGAGTCTTGTGGGGAAAAGTGCGCAAACCTCTGCAGAGTGTATAAACTAATCATGGTTAGTCATGTCCCCGGTTATGGACATCTCGAGTATCTGGTACTTGAATTATTGTGTTGATCTCTTCAGTTTATTTAATGAATTTGTTGGGTTATTAATGTTAATTTGGGTTTGAGTTGGAGGTACCTTCTCAACAATTTCATCAAACTTTGTAGTTAAATAAAATATATTCCATTGTTGTAGGGCAAATTAGCTTTATGCAAATGATAACCATATAGCCTCCACCAGCCAAATATGCATGTAGTGATAGCTGTTATTTGTTCATTGCTTAATAGTGTTCTCTTGCCAGCATATTCCATGTGCTGACCTACACGGCTGCAATGCATCATGTTGTAGAATTTTCAAACAAAGAGTAAGGTGCGATAGGTCATGCACTCAGTTTTGCCGTGGAGTTGGATGGACTCATTTATCTTTGAAGCTTCCGCAATTATCTTATTTAAATGGCCTTCAGCCATATTAATTTAATAAATACTCTTTTTGAGACACTCGTTGCAATAAGTGTGTGATTGAACTCTACAATAAATCCTTGAGTACTGTGTGTATCAGCAATACCGATCCAGGGATGACACTTAAGCACAGAGACTACGGTCCATTGGGATCGGGTCGCTACAGCAGGTGCATCCAAACCCCGTGATATGAAACGCTCTATCACACATAAGCCTTATTATATCTTCCTCAAAACAGCCACCATACCTACCTATTATGGCTTTTCCATGGCCATTCCGAGATATATTGCCATGCAACTTCCACTGCTTCCGTTTGATGACTTGAGCATTCATTGTCATATTGCTTTGCATGATCATATAGCTGACATAGTGTTTTTGGCTCAGCCACCATTCATTATTTTTCATACATGTTACGCTAGATCACAGCACATCCTGGTACATGCCACAGGCATTCATATAGAGTCATACCTTGTCATAGGTATCAAGTTGTAATTTTTATTTCTTTAGAGTTATAAGTAAATAGAAGTGTGATGATCATCATTATTCATTTTTAGAGCAGTGCCCCGGTGAGGAAAGGATGATGGAGACTATGATTCCCCCACAAGTCGGGATGAGACTCCGGAAAATGAGAGAAAAAAATAAAAGAAAAAAAGAAAGAAAGAAAAAAAGAAAAAGAAAAATAAATAAATAAACAAAGAGAGAAGGGGCATTGTTAGTATCCTTTACCACACATGTGCTTCAAAATAGCACCATGTTTTTCATTTGGAGAGCCTCCTATGCTGTCGCTTTCATATAATAGTGGGAATATTTCATTATAGGATTAGATGCACACCCACTTAGTTTTCATATTGAGCTTTCATACACTTATAGCTCTTAGTGCATTCGTTGCATGGCAATCCCTACTCCTCGCATTGATATCAATTGATGGGCATCTCCATAGCCCGTTGGTTAGCCACGTCGATGTGAGACTTCCTTACTTTTTTGTCTTCTTTATATTTACCCCTATCATCATACTCTATTCCACCCGTAGTGCTATATCCATGGCTTGCGCTCATGTATTGCGTGAGGGTTGAAAAAAGCTGAAGCGCGTTAAAAAGTATGAACCAATTGCTCGGCTTGGCATCGGGGTTGTGCATGATAAATACTTTGTGTTAAGAAGACAGAGCATGACAAGACTATATGATTTTGTAGGGATAACTTTCTTTAGCATTGATATTTTAAAAGACATGATTGTTTGTTGGGATGCCTGAGTATTGATGTGTTTATGTCAAATTATAGACTGTTGCTTTGAATCACTTATGTCTTAATATTCATGCCATGATTAGATATATGATCAAGTTTATGCAAGGTAGCATTCCACATCAAAAAGTTATCTTTTTTATCATTTACCTACTCGAGGAAGAGGAGGAATTAAGCTTGGGGATGCTGATATGTCTCCGTCGTATCTACAATTTTTGATTGTTTCATGCCAATATTATACAAGTTTTACATACTTTTGGCAACTTTTAATATGATTTATTAGACTAACCTATTGATTCACTGCCAAGTGTCAGTTCCTATTTTCTGCATGTTTTTTGTATCTTAGAGTATCCATATCAAACGAAGTCCAAATGCAATAAAATTCACGGAGAATTATTTTGGAATATATGTGATTTTTGGGAGTTGGAATCACCACAAACGGAGACCCGTGGTGGGCACAACCCACCAGGGCGCGCCAGAGGAGCCAGGCGTGGCGTGGTGGGTTGTGCCCACCTCATACGTCGATTGGACCTCTACTTCGGGTGCAAGGAAGCTTATATCCGAAAAAAAATCATGTTAAAATCTGTGCAATCGGAGTTACGGATCTTCGGGAATATAAAAAATGGTTTTTGTCCAGATCTGGAGAACGCGAAACAGAAGAGAATAGAGAGGGAGATCCAATCTCGGAGGGGCTCCCGCCCTTCCGACGCCATGGAGACCAAGTACCAAAGGGGGAACTCTCCTCCCCATCTAGGGGGGAGGCCAAGGATGAAGAAGAAGTAGGGGGGCTCTCTCCCCCTTGCTTCCGGTGGCGCCGGAGTGCCACTGGGGCAACGATCGGGACAATGATCTACATCAACAATCTTGCTACCGTCAACACCAACTTTCTCCCCCTCTATGCAGCAGTGGAACACCTCTTCCCCGCGTTGTAATGTCTACTTAAACATGGTGCTAAACTCCATATATTATTTCCCAATGATCTATGGTTATCCTATGATGCTTGAGTAGATCCGTTTTGTCCTATGGGTTAATCGTGATCTTGGTTGGTATGATTGTATATTTTATTTATGGTGCTATCCTACGGTGCCCTCTGTTCTCGCACAAACGTGAGGGGCCCCCGTTGTAGGGTGTTGCAATATGTTCAAGGTTCACTTACGGTGGATTGTGAGAGTGACAGAAACTTAAACCCGAGTAGGTGGGGTATGACGTATGGGAATAAAGAGGACTTGATACTTAATGCTATGGTTGGGTTTCATGACCTTAACGATCTTTAGTAGTTGCCCGTGCTTGCTAGAGTTACAATCATAAGTGCATATGATCCAAGTAGAGAAAGTATTTTAGCTCATGCCTCTCCCTCATATAAAATTACAAGAATGATTACCGGTACTTGTTATCGATTGCCTAGGGACAAATAATTTCTTATTAACAAAAGCTATCTACTAAAACTAACTTAGTTGTTTCTTTATCTAAACAGCCCCTAGATTTTATTTACGTGCTCTTTATTATCTTGCAAACCTATCTTATCACGCCTACAAAGTACTTCTAGTTTCATACTTGTTTCCGGTAAATCGAACGTCAAGTGTGCGTAGAGTTGTATCGGTGGTCGATAGAACTTGAGGGAATATTTGTTCTACCTTTAGCTCCTCGTTGGGATCGACACTCTTACTTATGAAAAGAAGCTACCATTGATCCCCAATACTTGTGGGTTATCAGGACCTTTTTCTGGCGTCATTGCCGGGGAGCAATAGCGTGGGGTGAATATTCTCGTCTGTGCTTGTTTGCTTTATCACCAAGTAATTTTTATATCTTGTTCTAAGTTGTTCTCTATCTTTACTTATGGACATGGAACACGAAACACCAAAAAAATTAGTTGTACTTGCTACTCATGGAGATGGGGAACCTCCTAAAACCCTCGATGCTCGTTATGTGAAAAATATTATGCATTCCTTTGATAATCCTAAGAAAAACCCATTCAACTTGATAATGGGAGTAATGTCGGATCAACGCGAATACTTTAGGGATTATCGCTTGACTCAAAATGGAAAACTTTTATGGGATCAAATTGAAATATTGCAATGGTATGCTTGGAATATATGCGTGAGATATGATTATACTTGTTGCTCTAAGATAGAAGTTCCACACCTTTCCTATTCATGTGAATTTAATGATAATGAAACCTTGGCTTCTTATGCTATAAGTATATATGATTATTATGGTGTAGAACGAATATAAAAATTTGTTGCTTTTAAGGGTGCATATGAAATTGAATCTTTGTTTGAAAAGTTTGAAGATTTTGATGATTCAGTTTATAGACCTAAAAATCTTGCTATCCTTAAATATTGCTATGATAATTATAAATAAAATTATGATATTGATGTATTTATTGAGAATAACTTTGCTGTCCAAGAAAAGATTAATATTTTGCAGGAGTCTATGGAAGAAGACATTGATGAAACTATGAGCTCATTGGATGAAAAAGATGATGAGGAGAACGAAGAACAAATGGAGGAAGAGCGGATTAGCTACCCGTTCCCACCTTATAATGAGAGTAACTCTTAAACTCATACATTATTTAATGCCCCTTCGCTCTTACCGAAGGATGAATGCTATGATAATTGCTATGATCCCGTTGATTCTTTTGAAATATCCCTTTTTGATGAACTTGATGCTTGTTATGCTTGTGGCCAAGATGCCAAGATGAATTATGCTTATGGAGATGAACTTGATATAGTTCCTTATGTTAAGAATGACATTGTTGCTATTGCACCCACACATGATAGTCCTATTATCTTTTTGAATTCTCCCAACTACAATATATAGGAGAAGTTTGCTCTTGTTAAGGATTATATTGATGGGTTGCCTTTTACCGTTTTGCATGATGATTTTGATGAATATAATATGCCTGTGCTTGCTGCTACTACTTGCAATTATTATGAGAGAGGAAGTACATCTCTTCCTCTCTATGTTTCCAACACGATAAAATTGCAAGAAACTGCTTATGCTATGTATTGGCCTTTACTTGATGTTCATGAATTGTTCTTGTATGACATGCCGATGCATAGGAAGAGAGTTAGACTTCTTCATTGCATAATATATGTTGCTTTGTGCTCATTACTAAATGCCAAATCATTGTTAATTAAAATTGGCTTTGATGTACTTTGGTATCTGGGTGGATTCATTACTTGAGCACTTTATGCCTAGCTTAATGTCTTTAAAAGAAAGCGTTGTCGGGGAGACAACCTGGAAGTTTTAAAGAGTCATTTCTTTCTGTTGAGTGCTTTTATAAAGTTTAAAAACAAAAAATATAGAGGGGAACTTAAAAACCTTTTCACAAAAGATAAGAGATTGGAAGTTATGCATTGGAGAAGTGAGGGTCGACCTTGAACACTTGTGTTCATGCTCATGGAAACAATGTAGAATTTTTCATGAAGATTCTCACAAAAATAATTATCCCCTTGTACAATTCCATTGTATTATAAAAATAATGTGCCAAGATTTGCCTTTAGGATGATTAGATTGCTTGTTGGTTTGTGCGGTGCAAAACAGAAACTTTGGTTGTAGTGATCGATTTTACATTTTTCACTGGAACATCAAACGATTCTGAAACCTTTTGCACTGTCTTCCTATATATTTTATTTTTCCTATTTTTCAGAATTTTTTGAGTACCAGAAGTATGGTGAATGTTAAGATTACTACAAACTGTCATGTTTAAGACATATTTTGTTTTTGATGCATTGTTTTGCTCGTTTTGATGAAACTATAGATTTTTATCGGTGGTATAAGCCATGGAAAAGTTAAATTATAGTAGCTACAATGCAAAAACAAAATATGAATTGGTTTGCAACAGTACTTAGAGTAGTGATTTGCTTTATTATACTAACGGATCTTACCGAACTTTCTGTTGAGTTTTGTGTGGATGAAGTGATCAAAGGTCGAGGAGATTTCGATATGAGGAGAAGGAGGAGAGGCAAGAGCTCAAGCTTGGGGATTCCCAAGGCACCCCAAGTAAATATTCAAGGAGACTCAAGCGTCTAAGCTTGGGGATGCCCAGGAAGGCATCCCATCTTTCTTCAACAAGTATCGGTATGTTCTCGTTTCGTTTCGTTCACGTGATATGTGCAAACCTTGGAGCGTCTTTTGCATTTAGTTTTCATTTTTATTTTATGCACCATGCTGGTATGAGATAGTCCATTGTTGATTTGTAGAATGCTCATTGCACTTGACTTATATCTTTTGAGTATGGCTTTATAGAACGCTTCATGTGCTTCACTTATATCATTTGAAGTTTGGATTGCCTGTTTCTCTTCACATAGAAAACCGTTATTTGAAGAATGCTCTTTTACTTCACTTATATTTGTTAGAGCATGGTCTTTTGTAGAAACAACTAAACTCGCATGCTTCACTTAGATCTATTTAGAAAGTCAAAAGGAATTGGTCAATTGCATGGTTAGTCATAAAATCCTACATAAAACTTATGGATCACTGAATATGATATGTTTGATTCCTTGTAGTAGTTTTGCGATATAGAAATGGAATATGTGGGAGGTACTAGTAAACGGTTGTGGTTAGTAAGAATATTGGTGTTAAGGTTTGTGATTCCCGACGCATGAAAGTATAGTCTCTTGTTATGCTATGATGTTGGAGCATGATTTATTATTGATTGTCTTCCTTATGAGTGGCGGTCGGGGACGAGGGATCGTATTTTCCTACCAATCTATCCCCCTAGGGGCATGCGTAGTAGTACTTTGCTTTGAGGGCTAATAAACTTTTGCAATAAGTATATGAGATCTTTATCACTAATGTGAGTCCATGGATTATACGCACTCTTACCTTTCCGCAATTTGCTAGCCTCTACGGTCCTGTGCATTGCCCTTTCTCACATCGAGACATGGTCAAACTTCACAGGTGTAACATCCCAGTTTTCAATTTCGATATTAATCATTATGTCATCTTATGCATCCATATTTTGAGCATTTTGAATTTGGTTTATTTGGACACTTTGATCCAAGAGACCTTAAGCAACTCAAGGACCATGTGAGAGAGTTGGAGGTTTTCATAAAATCCCATGTGAGAGAGCTGGAGGACCATGTTACCAAGTATATAGGTGCATTAAAGTAAACAAGATAAAATAATGATATCCCAACAATAAACATGTTCCAACAAGGAACAAACTCCAATCTTCACCTGCAACTAGCAACGCTATAAGAGGGGCTGAGCAAAGCGGTAACATAGCCAAACAACGGTTTGCTAGGACAAGGTGGGTTAGAGGCTTGACATGGCAATATGGGAGGCATGATAAAGCAAGTGGTAGGTATCGCGGCATAGGCATAGCAATAGAGAGAGCAACTAGCAAGCAAAGATAGAAGTGATTTCGACTTAGCAGAAAACTAGACATGGCATAAACAGAATTATGAAGGCATGTTTGCGAGCTCGATCCACTCAACACAAGGCATTGCATGACAAACTAAGCATACACCTAGCAAGAAGACATGATCAAGTAGCTAACCATTGCAAGAACAATCTCATAGCATGCATGGATCAACTACAACAACCTTGGAAAAATTGATTAACACGTAAACAATCTGCCAGGAACATTTTATAGCACAAGTAGAGCAAGATTGAGTCATGCTAGGGGACTCCATAAATGCAAACAAGGACATGGATGGATAGAGCATAACCATATGTCAAAATCATCCTTACTGAACATGCTCAAAAGAAGGATGGATCACTCTGTAGCAACAAGAATACACGGCATAAAAATAACAATAGGGAAATGACTTAGTAGAATTCTAAGTCCCTGAAATCAACAACATCACGAGAGCTACTTTGCATGCTTGTGCTAGTCACCACATTGATCACAAAAATGCATGGCATACACCCCTGTAAAGATGGCATGGCATAGCCCAAAACAAATATAGAGCTCATGCCTATATGTAGCACACAATAATCATGGCAAAAATGACAAATGCTCATAATCTGCTAAGAATCGGGAACTAACATTTTATAGCACTATTGCAACAGTCATTAGGGCATCAAGATGGACTCAAACAAGCATGGTGCAATGGAGCAAAATGAAGAGCACAACCAGATGAACATTTTGATATATCATGTGCATAAATGGAGCTACGGATGAGGAGTTATGATGCGATGAACAGGGCCTCAGAATGTATGGATCTGGAGACTTAGAGAGAGAAAATAGACCTCCGAGAAAACTGGACGGGGTTGACCCGGGACGAAGGGGTGTGGTTTGAGCGGAGGCGTTTGGTTCGGTGGACGTGCCAGCGCCGGGATGGAGCCGTTCAGATCTGGCAGAGATGAAGTCAATGTCGATGTCGGCGCTTCTCCGGCGACGAGGGAAGTTGGAGCTCCGGCGAGGTGGCCGCAGACGGCCGGATCCGGCGGCAGGCGGCCGAATCGGGGCATGGACGACGTTCAAGCATGGGAGGTTGAAGGCGCTCGGCGCAGGGTCGCTGCGCGGGGAGGTTGGGGCTCCCGGTCGCCGGGGTTGGCAATGTCAGGCTCCGACGAGGTCGCCGGCCGACAGGAAGACGCGGCGGCGAACGGGCGCGAGAGGCGCGAGGAGGCGGGGTCGAGGCCTCTGGGCAGAGTGGCGGCACGCACGGGCGCGCACGGGCTTCGGCGGGGCAAGGGAGTGGCCGGTTGGCGGTGACGGGCGGCGCCGGCGATGGTGGTGGAGTCCGGCGAGCAGCGGGACCGGCCGGCGTTGGGCGAGACGGCGGGACGAAGCGGGTCGGGCGGCGGCGAGATACGGGCTCGCGCGGGCCCCGGATGGGCTCCGCGGGCCGCGGCGGCGGTGGGACGGCAGCTTGCCACATGGCGGCCCCTGAGTGGGCGCAGGAGGCGCGGACGTGTCTGGCCGCCGGGCGGACATGTCCGGCGGCGCGGGGAAGATGGATCTAGGGTTCATCTGCGCGAAATTTCGGGGAGGCACACACATATATATAAGTAGAGGGAGCTAGGAGAGTCCAAATGAGGTGCGGTTTTCGGCCACGCGATTGTGATCGAATGACCGAGAGGATGGAGGGGGTTTGGATGGGTTATGGGCCACTTTGGAGGGGTGTTGGGCTGCAACACATACGAGGCCTTTACGGTTCCCTAGTTAACCGTTGGAGTAGCAAACAGACTCCAAATGGCACAAAACTTGACAGGCGGTCTACCGGTAGTAAACCAAGGCCACTTGGCAAATCTTGGTCCATTCCGAGACAATTTAACACCTGCTGACAAAAAGAGGCAAAAGGAGGCACCGGAGGACATAGGAGTGCCGGATTACAAAACGGACAACGGGGAAAGTGCTCGGATGCATGAGACGAACACGTGTGCGAATGCGATGCACATGATGACATGATATGAAATGCATGACACGCAAACAAATGACAAGGCAACAACAGCGAATAACTGGAAGACACCTGGCGCATCGGTCTCGGGGCGTTACTACGAGAGGATCTCATCCCGAGATCTAGGATGGCACCGGAGGGAAAACGGAAGAGGAAGAGAAGGGTAAAACTAAGTTGCTTCTTTGACAAACGAGCGAAACCAAATAACCTTGAAAGGTTAAACCATGTTCGAGAAAAGAATACAATGGAGATGAGCAAAGTTGAAAACACTCCGTTAGAAAAGAGAAACAAGGAAGACCAAGTTCGGACAGCACTCCGGTTGAAAAGAGATGCAACACTTGATAAGGCGAAAAGAACTAGAGCAGAGGACACAACACTCCGGTTAAATGGATAAGCGAAGGAAAGAACATGATCTTGATGCAACGAGGTGATGGGTGAAGAGAGAAACATCACAATGCCTCCGGAAGAAATCAAAGAAAGGAATGGAATGAACATAGGGAAACATGATCTTGAGAGAGCACCCTTACAACAAATGCTAGAACGGAGTTGTTGGATCATCAAGAACAAAAAAAATAAGCTTGTTGTGGGCTTATAGAAAACATCTCAAAATTAAGGCGAAATTCTACCACTATAGAAACAAAAGATTGGATTGATATCAACATGGAAACAAGAAACTTATTCCACCGGGAGGATAAATGAAGAACTTGGATCATTTATAAGCACCCTAATTAGCAACAATCCTTAGGGAAGGCTTTAGGTGAAATATAACCCAAGATAACTCCAGCGAAGAGATTGATTGGTTGAAAAGATGTCTTGAGCGAAGAGAAAATGATGGATTTAGATATGTCACTCTTGAAAAACTTGTGAATCGTGAAACACGAATGGAAAATTATCAACAATGACAAAACACCATCTCAAAAGATAAGATAGAATGAATAGGACTCCGGATTGTAAGATGAAGAAAACTTGAAGTATAGCTTGGCGGATCATATCTTCGAGAGATATCTTGAAGAACAATTGAAGAATGAAAAGAATCCTTGATGAACCACCATGTAACCTCCATGAAGAACTCCGGTAATAAAAGAATGATCAAACAAAAGGAAAGAGAAGTTGAAAACACAAGGTGAAACCTTGCGATGATTTAGATGGAGCTTCGCGACGAGATAATGCGGAAAAAACTTGGAACGCTAGAAAAGAGAATACGAAGCATCTCGAACCGAGAATGTGATATGATGAACAACTCCGGAAAGAAGAAATTAGATTAGTTGAATGAAACAAAAATAAGAATTACATTATGCTTATCCTTCACCAATTTAAATTGATGACAAGCAAGGGATTTGACATACTACTTATTCTCATTAAAAGGATTAAGAGAGATATAGCGCAAACTTAGGAAGGTCTTCCACGAACCACCGGTAGGATTGGGAAGAACGAATGACTTGATATGATAATGAAGGAAGAGAAATCTTGAATGAACCACCGTAAGAATTGAAAATGAAAGTAGCAAGGCACAATTCACTAGAAAGAATTAGAGAATGAGACGAAGATACTTGAGTGAATTTAGATCCACGAGAACAAAGAGATCCCGAGCTGATTAGAGAATATTTGAATAATGCCCCAGTATTATTTGGAGAACAATAGCTGAAAGCTAGAATGAATAATCCCGAAATGGTGGACTTCGGAGAATCAAACTAAAAAGGCTCCTGATTTGCTCCGGAAGGGTGAAAAGAATTCTCACAATCGAAAACAATGATGAGAGGATGGCATGAAGCTAGAACCACGAATCTTGAGGAGAATGGAGCAAGATTAAGAGAAAAATCTTCCTCGATCTTCAAATGCAGAGAATGATGATGAGAGACACCACCATGAACTGTTGAGATACTCCGGGATGACGAATAGAAAGGTTGAGCCAACGATGAAGAATTTGAAAGACCTTGGAGAAACCGACTGACTGATGATAATTCATTCTTACGACAAACTTGGGAGAAGAATTTAAGAATAACTCCTGAAAAGAATTAGAAGAGTCGGGTAAGATCCTGGAGAAAAGACATGTGGGTTAGGGCCCACTCAAGAGAAACACTGTCGAACAATTTAGAAGATAGGTTGCATCAGTTGAATTAAATGTCTTGAATGAGATAACATCCCCAAAAGAACTTGAGCGAATTGAGAATGGAATTTGAATCTTTTGAGATATCTTCAGCACTCCTGACCAGTTAAATAGCAAGCGGGGAATGATTATGAGGTGCACCGGCATGAGAAAGCATTTGAAATGAGGAAAAGGGATATGATCGACAAAGCTTGACTTGAAACCACCGGAGAAGAAAAGGAACGAATAATGATGAACTTGAGGCTTCTGAGCATCTCCACGAGAATCACCGGATAAAACATTGAAAGAAAGGAATGAAGAGACTTCACATCCATAAGATGGATAATTGATTAGAAATCCGAGTCCTTGAAGAAGCAAGGGTGGGAGGGCGGTGTGATAGCCTGGCTTATTAGGGATGATAGACTACTCATATCAATAAGGAATTCCTTCTTTTTCGGGAGCCCATTCGGACAGAACTCCAAAGTTAAGCGTGCTCAGCTAGGAGTAGTGTCAGGATGGGTGATCGAGCGGGAAGTTGCTCCCGGGTGCGGATGAGTGAGGACAAAGTGCGCAGAAAAGACTAGTATTGATCTGTGGGGCCAGTCTAGATCCCGCCAGGAGTAACGACCATCGGCGGGTGTGTCCGGGGTGTTACAGGCGGGGAAAAACAAAAGGAAACTTGGGACAGATGAAACAAATAACGTTGAGAAGACTGAGATTGGATCTTGCAAATGTTGAAATGATCGGATTCGCTTGAAGAGAAACACGCCGGTTGAAAAAGAATTGACATGACAATCTCGATGATCATGAAGGATTGGTATTCACATAGGAGTATGAGAACACCGCTTAGGAAAAGGTATGGAATCAACACTTGACTTTGAAGCAACTCAAATACCACAACTCAAAACAAAACAAAGGATTGGCTTGCAGAATAAGCCGGAACAAACATATGATAGAGATTTCGTTCGAAGTTTTCGTGGTGGGGCCCACATGGGCTCGATCGTACAACACCATCATGTACAAGGCAGTGCACATGACATACAAAGCGTCCCCAAGTCAGTAGCCAAGGACTCTTTAAGACACAACGAGACCACTGTAAAACCGCCCGTGGATAGGCGGCCCACTAGATGTTGAACCCCAATTCCATATCAAACATTTGTCGGAAAGATATCCTAGGAGCTACTTGAATTCCCACTTATAAACTCCCGAAACTTTCTGGTTATGCAATCAGGTGTTGGGGATACAGGGGAAGCATAATATCTCTCCCAAAACTAACAAATCCTACATCCAGCTGTATCCATCCTTCAACACATAACCAAGAAACCTTCAGAAATCATTTACCTCAACCTTCGAAAAGCATCCGTTATACGAGTTATGGCGATACTCCCGAACTCCCGCCCCAGTACTGGGTGGCGTCGAGGTTATCTCACCAACAACTGCATAAAAGAGATGTTCGATGTCGGCGAAACTCAAGTATTCCAGAACTGCAATGATAAAATTGTGACGACAACACCTCAGAGCTCAACTCCCCGGGACACTGCCACAACCCCTAAATGTCAGGAGGCACCAAGAACAATGTTCTCATCACAAAACCATCGGAACGATTCCAAGATACCCGCGTGATCCTAAAAAAATCATGAAATTTTAGAAGAGAAGAATCAAAACTCTACATCAGGAGACCTCACCAGAGCGACAAAGGGACTGAGGAGTAAAAAGAATCCTAATCTTCGATATATATAATCCTATAAGACTCAAAACATTTTTCTAGACTCAACAACGCCAGTGATTCAATCAAGCAGGAGGCTCCTAAGTCTGGGAAGGCTCTGATTACCAACTTGTAACACCCATGATGCGGCTATATCTCCACGTGTCGGAGCACGACTTAGAGGCATAACCGCATTGTAGGCGTGTCGCAAGAGGGGTAATCTTCACACATCCCATGTACTGAATCAGCAAGATATAAAGAGTTGGCTTACAATCGCCACTTCACACAATACATAAATATAGCATTACATCATCCAGAATACAATCAAGGTCCGACTACGGAACCAAAATAAAGACAACCCCAAATGCAAAAGATCCCCGATCGCCCCAACTAGGCTCCACTACTGATCGTCTGGAAAGGAAACATAGTAACGTCATGAATCCTCGTCGAACTCCCACTTGAGTTCAGTCGCATCCCCTGTAATGGCATCATCGGCACCTGGATCTGGTTTTGGAAGTAATTTGTGAGTCACGGGGACTCAGCAATCTCACACCCTCGTGATCAAGACTATTTAAGCTTATGGGTAGGAAAAGGTAGTGAGGTGGAGCTTCAGCAAGCACTAGCATATATGGTGGCTAACATACGCAAATAAGAGCGAGAAGAAAAGAAATGCACGGTCGTGAACTAGAAGTGATCAAGAAGTGATCCTGAAACTACTTACATTCAAACATAACACAAGAACTGTGTTCACTTCCCGGACTCCGCCGGAAAGGGACCATCACGGCTACACATGCGGTAGATGCATTTCAATTAAGTTAAGTGACAAGTTCTCTACAACCGGATATTAACAAATTCCCATCTGCCCATAACCGCGAGCACGGCTTTCGAAAGTTCAAAACCCTGCAGGGGTGTCCCAACTTAGCCCATCATAAGCTCTCATGGTCAACGAAGGATATTCCTTCTCCCAGGAAGACCCGATCAGACTCGGAATCCCGGTTACAAGACATCTCGACGGTGGTAAAACAAGACCAGCAAAGCCACCCGAATGTGCTGACAAATCCCGATAGGAGCTGCACATATCTCGTTCTCAGGGCACACCGGATAAGCAATCCGTACAACTAAAACCAACCCTCGAGTTTCCCCGAGGTGGCGCTGCAAGGGGCTCTAGTTTGGACCAACACTCAGAGGAGCACTGGCCCGGGGGTTTAAAATAAAGATGACCCTTGAGTTTGTAGAACCCAAGGGGAAAAGGCTTAGGTGGGAAATGGTAAAACCAAGGTTGGGCCTTGCTGGAAGAGTTTTATTCAAGGCGAACTGTCAAGGGGTTCCCATTATAACCCAACCGCGTAAGGAACACAAAATCAAGGAACATAACACCGGTATGACGGAAACTAGGGCGGCAAGAGTGGAACAAAACACCAGGCATAAGGCCGAGTCTTCCACCCTTTACCAAGTATATAGGTGCATTAAAGTAAACAAGATAAAATAATGATATCCCAACAATAAATATGTTCCAACAAGGAACAAACTCCAATCTTCACCTGCAACTAGCAACGCTATAAGAGGGGCTGAGCAAAGCGGTAACATAGCCAAACAACGGTTTGCTAGGACAAGGTGGGTTAGAGGCTTGACATGGCAATATGGGAGGCATGATAAAGCAAGTGGTACGTATCGCGGCATAGGCATAGCAATAGAGCGAGCAACTAGCAAGCAAAGATAGAAGTGATTTCGACTTAGCAGAAAACTAGACATGGCATAAACAGAATTATGAAGGCATGTTTGCGAGCTCAATCCACTCATCACAAGGCATTGCATGACAAACTAAGCATACTCCTAGCAAGAAGACATGATCAAGTAGCTAACCATGGCAAGAACAATCTCATAGCATGCATGGATCAACTACAACAACCTTGGCAAAATTGGTTAACACGTAAGCAATCTGCCAGGAACATTTTATAGCACAAGTAGAGCAAGATTGAGTCATGCTAGGGGACTCCATAAATGCAAACAAGGACATGGCTGGATAGAGCATAACCATATGTCAAAATCAACCTTACTGGACATGCTCAAAAGAAGCATGGATCACTCTGTAGCAACAAGAATACATGGCATAAAAATAACATCAGGGAAATGACTTAGTAGAATTCTAAGTCCCTGAAATCAACAACATCACGAGAGCTACTTTGCATGCTTGTGCTAGTCACCACATTGATCACAAAAATACATGGCATACACCCCTGTAAAGATGGCATGGCATAGCCCAAAACACATGTAGAGCTCATGCCTATATGCAGCACACAATAATCATGGCAAAAATGACAAATGCTCATAATCTGCTAAGAATCAGGAACTAACATTTTATAGCACTCTTGCAACAGTCAATAGGGCATCAAGATTGACTCAAACAAGCATGGTGTAATGGAACAAAATGAAGAGCACAACTAGATGAACATTTTGATGTATCATGCGCATGAAACGGAGCTACAGATGAGGAGTTATGATGCGATGAACAGGGCCTCAGAATATATGGATCTGGAGACTTAGAGAGAGAAAATAGACCTTCGAGAAAACTGGACGGGGTTGACCCGGGACGAAGTGGTGTGGTTCGAGCAGAGGTGTTTGGTTCGATGTACGTGCCAGCACCGGGATGGAGCCATTCAGATCTGGCGGAGATGAAGTCAACGGCGACGCCGACGCTTCTCCGGCGACGAGGGAAGTCGAAGCTCCGGCGAGGTGGCCGCAGACGGCCGGATCCAGCGGTAGGCGGCCGGATCGGGGCATCGACGATGTTCAGGCGTGGGAGGTTGAAGGCGCTCGGTGCAGGGTCGCTGCGCGGGGAGGTTGGGGCTCCCGGTCGCCGGGGTTGGCGATGTCGGGCTCCGGCGAGGTCGCCGGCCGACAGGAAGACGAGGCGGCGAACGGGCACGAGAGGCGCGAGGAGGCGGGGTCGAGGCCTCTGGGCGTAGCGGCAGCGTGCACGGGAGCTCGCAGGCTTCAGCGGCGTGAGGGAGTGGCCAGTTGGCGGCGACGGGCGGCGCCGTCGGTCGTGGTGGAGTCCGGCGAGCGGCGGGACCGGCCGGCATTGGGCGAGACGGCGGGACGAAGTGGGCCAGGCGGCGGCGAGATCTGGGCTCACGCGGGCCCTGGATGGGCTCCACGGGCCACGGCGGCAGTGGGACGACAGCGTGCCATGTGGCAGTCCCGGAGTGGGCGCAGGAGGCGGCGGATGTGTCGGGCCGCCGGGCGGACATGTCCAGCGGCGCGGGGAAGATGGATCTAGGGTTCATCTGCGTGAAATTTCGGGGAGGCACACATATATATAGGTAGAGGGAGCTAGGAGAGTCCAAATGAGGTGCGGTTTTCGGCCACGCGATCGTGATCGAACGACCGAGAGGATGGAGGGGGTTTGGATGGGTTATGGGACAGTTTGGAGGGGTGTTGGGCTGCAACACATACGAGGCCTTTACGGTTCCCCGGTTAACCGTTGGAGTAGCAAACGGACTCCAAATGGCATGAAACTTGACAGGCGGTCTACCAGTAGTAAACCAAGGCCGCTTGGCAAATCTCGGTCCATTCCGAGACAATTTAACACCCGCTGACGAAAAGAGGCAAAAGGAGGCGCCGGAGGACATAGGAGTGCCGAATTGCAAAAAGGACAACGGGGAAAGTGCTCGGATGCATGAGACGAACACGTATGCGAAAGCGATGCACATGATGACATGATATGACATGCATGACACGCAAACAAATGACAAGGCAACAACAGAGAATAACTGGAAGACACCTGGCGCATCAGTCTCGGGGCGTTACAACACTCCACCACTACGAGAGGATCTCGTCCCGAGATCTAGGATGGCACCGGACGGAAAACGGAAGAGGAAGAGAAGGGTAAAACTAAGTTTCTTCTTTGACAAATGAGCGAAACCAAAGAACCTTGAAAGGTTAAACCATGTTCAAGAAAAGAATACAATGGAGACGAACAAAGTTGAAAACACTCCGTTAGAAAAGAGAAACAAGGAAGACCAAGTTCGGACAGCACTCCAGTTGAAAAGAGATGCAAGACTTGATAAGGCGAAAAGAACTAGAGAAGAGGACACAACACTCCGGTTAAATGGATAAGCAAAGTAAAGAACATGATCTTGATGCAACAAGGTGACGGGTGAAGAGAGAAACATCACAATGCCTCAGGAAGAAATGAAAGAAAGGAATGGAATGAACATAGGGAAACAAGATCTTGAGAGAGCACCCTTACAACAAATTCTAGAACGGAATTGTTGGATCATCAAGAACAAAAAAAATAAGCTTGTTGTGGGCTTATAGAAAAGATCTCAAAAGTAAGGCAAAATTCTGCCACTACAGAAACAAAAGATTGGATTGATATCAACAAGGAAACAAGAAACTTATTCCACCGGGAGGATAAATGAAGAACTTGGATCATTTATAAGCACCCTAATTAGCAACAATCCTTAGGGAAGGCTTTAGGTGAAATATAACCCAAGATAACTCCAACAAAGAGATTGATTGGTTGAAAAGATGTCTTGAGCAAAGAGAAAATGATGGATTTAGATATGTCACTCTTGAAAATCTTGTGAATCGTGAAACACGAAGGGAAAATTATCAACAATGACATAACACCATCTCAAAAGATAAGATAGAACGAATAGGACTCCGGATTGCAAGATGAAGAAAACTTGAAGTATAGCTTGGCGGATCATAACTTCGAGAGATATCTTGAAGAACAATTGAAGAATGAAAAGAATCCTTGATGAACCACCATATAACCTCCATGAAGAACTCCGGTAATAAAAGAATGATCAAACGAAAGGAAAGAGAAGTTGAAAACACAAGGTGAAACCTTGCGATGATTTAGATGGAGCTTCGCGACGAGATAATGCGGAAAAAACTTGGAACTCCGGAAAAGAGAAGACGAAGCATCTCGAATCGAGAATGTGATATGATGAACAACTCTGGAAAAAAGAAATTAGATCGGTTGAATGAAACAAAAATAAGAATTACATTATGCTTATCCTTCACCAATTTAAATTGATGACAAGCAATGGATTTGACATACTACTTATTCTCGTTAAAAGGATTAAGAGAGATATAGAGCAAACTTAGGAAGGTCTTCCACGAACCACCGGTAGGATTGGGAAGAACGAATGACTAGATATGATAACGAAGGAAGAGAATTCTTGAATGAACCATTGTAAGAATTGAAAATGAAAGTAGCAAGGCACAATTCACTAGAAAGAATTAGAGAATGAGACGAAGATACTTGAGTGAATTTAGATCCACGAGAACAAAGAGATCAGGAGCTGATTAGAGAATATTTGAATGATGCACCGGTATGATTTGGAGAACAATAGCTGAAAGCTGGAATGAATAATCCCGAAATGATGGCCTTCGGAGAATCAAACTAAAAAGGCTCCTCATTTGCTCCGAAAGGGTGAAAATAATTCTCACAATCGAAAACAATGATGAGAGGATGGCATGAAGCTAGAACCACAAATCTTGAGGAGAATGGAGCAAGATTAAGAGAAAAATCTTCCTCGGTCTTCAAATGCAAAGAATGACGATGAGAGACACCACCATGAATTGTTGAGATACTCCGGGATGACGAATAGAAAGGTTGAGCCAACGATGAAGAATTTGAAAGACCTTGGAGAAACCGACTGACTAATGATAATTCATTCTTACGACAAACTTGGGAAAAGAATTTAAGAATAACTCCTGAAAACAATTAGAAGAGTCAGGTAAGATCCTAGAGAAAAGACATGTGGGTTAGGGCCCACTCAAAAGAAACACCGTCGAACGATTTAGAAGAGAGGTTGCAACGGTTGAATTAATTGTCTTGAATGAGATAACATCCCCAAAAGAACTTGAGCGAATTGAGAATGGAATTTGAATCTTTTGAGATATCTTCAGCACTCCGGACCAATTGAATAGCAAGCGGGGAATGACTATGAGGTGCACCGGCATGAGAAAGCATTTGAAACGAGGAAAAGGGATATGATCGACAAAGCTTGGCTTGAAACCACCGGAGAAGAAAAATAACGAATAATGATGAACTTGAGGCTTCTGAGCATCTCCACGAGAATCACCGGACAAAACATTGAAAGAAAGGAATGAAGAGACTTCACATCCATAAGATGGATAATTGATTAGAAATGCGAGTCCTTGAAGAAACAAGGGTGGGAGGGCGGGAAAAAACAAAAGGAAACTTGGGATAGATGAAACAAATAACCTTGAGAAGACTGAGATTGGATCTTGCAAATGTTGAAATGGTCGGATTCGCTTGAAGAGAAACATGCCGGTTGAAATAGAATTGACATGACAATCTCGATGATCATGAAGGATTGGTATTCACATAGGAGTATGAGAACACTGCTTAGGAAAAGGTATGGAATCAACACTTGACATCAAAGCAACTCGAATACCATAACTCAAAACAAAACAAAGGATTGGCTTGCAGAATAAGCTAGAACAAACATATGATAGAGATTTCATTCCAAGTTTTCATGGTGGGGCCCACACGGGCTCGATCGTACAGCACCATCATGTACAAGGCAGTGCACATGACATACGAAGCGTCCCCGAGTCAGCATAGCCAAGGACTCTTTAAGACACAACGAGACCACTGTAAAACCGACCGTGGATAGGCGGACCACTAGACGTCGAACCCCAATTTCATATCAAACATTTTTCGGAAAGATATCCTAGGAGCTACTTGAATTTCCACTTATAAACTCCCGAAACTTTCTGATTATGCAATCAAGTGTTGGGGATACAGGGGAAGCATAATATCTCACCCAAAACTAACAAATCATACATCCAGTTGTATCCATCCTTCAACACATAACCAAGAAACCTTCGGAAATCGTTTACCTCAACCTTCGAAAAGCATCCGTTATATGAGTTATGGCAATACTCCCGAACTCCCGCCCCGGTACTAGGTGGCGTCGAGGTTATCTCACCAACAACTGCATAAAAGAGATTTTCGATGTCGGCGAAACTCAGGTATTCTAGAACTACAACGATAAAATTGTGACGACAACACCTCGGAGCTCAACTCCCCGGGACACTGCCACAACCCCTAAATGTCAAGAGGCACCAAGAACAATGTTCTCATCACAAAACCATCGGAACGATTCCAAGATACCCGCGTGATCCTAAAAAAATTCATGAAATTTGAGAAGAGAAGAGTCAAAACTCTACGTCAGGAGACCTCACCAGAGCGACGAAGCGACTAAGGAGTAAAAAGAATCCTACTATTTGATATATATATATATATATATATAATCCTATAAGACTCAAAACATTTTTCTAGACTCAACAACACCAGCGATTCGATCAAGCAGGGGGCTCCTAAGTCGGGGAAGGCTCTAATTACCAACTTGTAACACCCACGATGCGGTTATATCTCCCATGTGTCGGAGCACGACTTAGAGGCATAACAACATTGTAGGCATGTCGCAAGAGGGGTAATCTTTACACATCCCATGTACTGGATCAGAAAGAGATAAAGAGTTGGCTTACAATCGCCACTTCACACAATATATAAATATAGCATTACATCATCCAGAATACAATCAAGGTCCGACTACGGAACCAAAAAAAGACAACCCCAAATGCATAAGATCCCCGATCGCCCCAACTGGGCTCCACTACTGATCATTTGGAAAGGAAACATAGTAACATCATGAATCCTCATCGAACTCCCACTTGAGTTCGGTCGCATCCCCTGTAATGGCATCATTGGCACCTGGATCTAGTTTTGGAAGTAATATGTGACTCACGGGGACTCAGCATTCTCACACCCTCGCGATCAAGACTATTTAAGCTTATGGGTAGGAAAAGGTAGTGAGGTGGAGCTACAGCAAGCACTAGCATATATGGTAGCTAACATATGCAAATAAGAGTGAGAAGAGAAGCAAAGCACGGTTGTGAACTAGAAGTGATCAAGAAGTGATCCTGAAACTACTTACGTTCAAACATAACACAAGAACCGTGTTCACTTCCCGGACTCCGCCGGAAAGGGGCCGTCACGGCTACACACGCGGTTGATGCATTTCAATTAAGTTAAGTGTCAAGTTCTCTACAACCAGATATTAACAAATTCCCATCTGCCCATAACCGCGGGCACGGCTTTCGAAACTTCAAAACCCTGCATGGGTGTCCCAACTTAGCCCATCACAAGCTCTCACGGTCAAAGAAGGATATTCCTTCTCCCAGGAAGACCCGATCAGACTCGGAATCCCGGTTACAAGACATCTCGACAATGGTAAAACAAGACGAGCAAAGCCACCCGAATGTGCCGACAAATCTCGATGGGAGCTACACATATCTTGTTCTCAGGGCACACTGGATAAGCAATCCGTACAACTAAAACCAACCCTCGAGTTTCCCTGAGGTGGCGCTGCAAGGGGCTCTAGTTTGGACCAACACTTAGAGGAGCACTGGCCCGGGGGTTTAAAATAAAGATGACCCTTGAGTCTGCAGAACCCAAGGGAAAAAGGCTTAGGTGGCAAATGGTAAAACCAAGGTTGGGCCTTGCTGGAGGAGTTTTATTCAAGGCGAACTGTCAAGGGGTTCCCATTATAACCCAACCGCATAAGGAACGCAAAATCAAGGAACATAACATCGGTATGACGGGAACTAGGGTGGCAAGAGTGGAACAAAACACCAGGCATAAGGCCGAGCCTTCCACCCTTTACCAAGTATATAGGTGCATTAAAGTAAACAAGATAAAATAATGATATCCCAACAATAAACATGTTCCAACAAGGAACAAACCCCAATCTTCACCTGCAACTAGCAACGCTATAAGAGGGGTTGAGCAAAGTGGTAACATAGCGAAACAACAGTTTGCTAGGACATGGTGGGTTAGAGGCTTGACATGGCAATATGGGAGGCATGATAAAGCAAGTGGTAGGTATCGCGGCATCGGCATAGCAATAGAGCGAGCAAATAGCAAGCAAAGATAGAAGTGATTTCGAGGGTATGGTCATCTTGCCTGCAAAGTTCTCCGAGTTGACGTAAGCTTGATCCTCGTAAGTGTACTCAACGGGTTCCTCGATCACGAACTCGTCTCCCGGCTCTGCCCAAGGCAAGAACACAAGCAAAGGCAAACACAATCAACCATGGTGCAATGCGCAAGCAACATGATGCAAAACATGGTATGATATGCGGGATGTAATATGCAATGCATATACGTGCTCCGGAAGGAAAAGATTGAACCAGGCCTCAAATTGGAAAACCAAGTGCGCCGCTGGAAAGATGAGTTGATTTTGGTCGAAATAGATATAAAATCACTGGAAATGGATGCACGGTTTGCAAATGGCAAGCAAAAGAATAATGGCACAATTCTGCGATTAACAGCACGATGCCATCTAAAATACAACAAGAAACTAAGCTACTGCACTCTAACATAGCAACAAAGCACATGGCAGTGATCTACTCAAGATGCTTGACAAAAGATGAACACCGAGCTACGGCTAAATCACACAAGAGCAGGTTCAAACAAGCATGGCAAAAGTGCAAAAGATAACAGCATCACAGACTTGGTGAAAATACTAACATGTCAGGAGTTAACATCAGGAAGCAATGATTAGAGCAAGATAACAACATGCTACAGGATCAGAACATAGCAATAGAAGGCATGGCATGAATCTACTCAAAGCATATAACAAAAGTCCCTTCCTGACCATAAGCCAACAAGGATCAGAAGATATGATGGCACCCATGTAAACATAGCAAGTTTCGTTAACACATTCAGACTTAGCAGAAAACTAGACATGGCATAAACAGAATTATGAAGGCATGTTTGCGAGCTCGATGCACTCAACACAAGGCATTGCATGACAAACTAAGCATACTCCTAGCAAGAAGACATGATCAAGTAGCTAACCATGGCAAGAACAATCTCATAGCATGCATGGATCAACTACAACAACCTTGGCAAAATTGATTAACACGTAAACAATCTGCGAGGAACATTTTATAGCAAAAGTAGAGCAAGATTGAGTCATGCTAGGGGATTCCATAAATGCAAACAAGGACATGGATGGATAGAACATAACCATATGTCAAAATCATCCTTAATGACCATGCTCAAAAGAAGCATGGATCACTCTGTAGCAACAAGAATACATGGCATAAAAATAAGAACAGGGAAATGACTTAGTAGATGGCATGGCATAGCCCAAAATACATGTAGAGCTCATGCCTATATGCAGCACACAATAATCATGGCAAAAATGACAAATGCTCATAATCTGCTAAGAATCAGGAACTAACATTTTATAGCACTCTTGCAACAGTCATTAGGGCATCAAGATGGACTCAAACAAGCATGGTGCAATGGAACAAATTGAATAGCACAACTAGATGAACATTTTGATAGCTACGGATGAAGGAGTTATGATGTGATGAACAGGGCCTCAGAATGTATGGATCTGGAGACTTAGAGAAAAAAACAGACCTCCGAGAAAACTGGACGGGGTTGACCCGGGATGAAGTGGTGCGGTTCGAGTGGAGGCGTTTGGTTCGGTGGACATGCCAGCACTGGGATGGAGCCGTTCAGATCTAGCAGAGACGAAGTCAACGGCGACGTCGGCGCTTCTCCGGCGACGAGGGAAGTTGGAGCTCCGGCGAGGTGGCCGCAAACGGCCAGATCCGGCGGCAGGCGGCCGGATCGGGGCATGAACGACGTTCGGGCATGGGAGGTTGAAGGCACTCGGCGCAGGGTCGCTGCACAGGGAGGTTGGGGCTCCCAGTCGCCGGGGTTGGCTTGGTCGGGCTCCAGCGAGGTTGTCGGCCGACAGGAAGATGAGGCGGCGAACGGGCGCGAGAGGCACGAGGAGGCGTGGTCGAGGCCTCTGGGCGGAGCGGCGGAGCGCATGGGAGCTCACGGGCTTCGGCGGCGCGAGGGAGTGGCCGGTTGGTGGCGACGGGCAGCGCCGACGATGGTGGTGGAGTCTGGCGAGTGGCAGGACCGGCCGGCGTTGGGCGAGACGGCGGGACGAAGCGGGCCGGGCGGCAGCGAGATCCGGGCTCGCGCGGGCCCCGGATGGGCTCCGCGGGCTGCGGCAGCGATGGGACGGTGGCATGCCACATGGCGGCCCCTGAGTGGGCACGGGAGGCGGCGGACGTGTCCGGCCGCCGGGCGGACATGTCTGGGGGCGGGGGGAAGATGGATCTAGGGTTCATCTGCACGAAATTTCGGGGAGCCACACATATATATAGGTAGAGGGAGCTAGGAGAGTCCAAACGAGGTGCGATTTTCGGCCACGCAATCGTCATCGAAAGACCGAGAGGATGGAGGGGGTTTGGATGGGTTATGGGCCACTTTGGAGGGGTGTTGGGCTGCAACACATACGAGGCCTTTACGGTTCCCCGGTAAACCGTTGGAGTAGCAAACGGACTCCAAATGGCACGAAACTTGACAGGCGGTCTACCGGTAGTAAACCAAGGCCGCTTGGCAAATATCGGTCCATTCCGAGACAGTTTAACACCCGCTCAAGAAAAGAGGCAAAAGGAGGCGCCGGAGGACAATGGAGTGCCGGATTGCAAAACGGACAATGGGGAAAGTGCTCGGATGCATGAGACGAACACGTATGAGAATGCGATGCACATGATGACATGATATGAAATGCATGACACGCAAACAAATGACAAGGCAACAACAGCGAATAATTGGAAGACACCTGGCGCATCAGTCTCGGGGCGTTACAGGATGGATCTTTGAGAATGGTTGTGGATTATCATGCACTGAATGAGGTGACGATCAAGAAAAAATACCCACTACCAATGATCAATGATTTGTTTGACTAGCTGCAGGGAGCTAAAGTATTCTCCAAGATTGATTTTTGATCAGGATACCACCAACTGAAGATCCGTGAACAGGATATACCTAAGACAACATTTACCACAAGGTACGGGCTATATGAGTACACTGTCATGTCCTTTGGTTTGACTAACGCCCCTGCCTACTTTATGAGTATGATGAGTAAGGTGTTCATGGAGTTCTTGGATAAGTTTTTTGTGGTGTTCATTGATGATATATTGGTATACTCGAGGAATGAAGAAGAACACAAAGAACATTTGCGCTTAGTTCTCGAGAAGCTCAGGGAACATCAGCTATATGCCAAGTTTACCAAATGTGAATTTTGGTTGAAGGAAGTTGGATTTCTCGGACATGTTATATCAGGAGAAGGTATAGCAGTAGACCCTTCCAAAGTTCAGTCTGTCACTGAGTGGTTGGCACCAACCTCAGTTGGTGAGATACGCAGTTTTCTTGGACTCGCGGGATATTACCGGAGGTTCATTGAGAATTTTTCCTAGATTGCGAAGCCCATGACGGAGTTATTGAAGAAGGACACCAAGTTCAAATGAAGCGAAGAATGTGAAGGCCAGTTTCCAGGAGCTAAAGAAACGTTTAGTTATAGCCCTAGTGCTAATTCTTCCAGATATACGCATGGAATTCCAAGTATATTGTGACGCATCTCGCCAGGGACTTGGAGGTGTACTTATGCAAGACAGAATAGTTGTTTCATATGCCTCACGACAGCTTCGACCTCATGAGTTGAATTATGCCACGCATGATTTGGAGTTAGCAGCCGTGGTACATGCACTCAAAACCTGGAGACATTTTCTTATTGGAAACTGTTGTGATGTATACACGGATCATAAGAGTTTGAAGTACATCTTCACACAAAAGGAGCTAAACCTCAGGCAGAGGAGATGGTTGGAGCTCATAAAAGATTATGATATGAAGCTGCATTATCATCCAGGAAAGGCCAATGTTGTAGCAGACGCCTTGAGCCACAAGAGGTATGTCAATACTCTCGTAACCGGAGGATTACCTCAGGAGTTAGCCGACGATCTCAGAGAACTTCATTTGGAGATAGTTCCAAGAGGTTTTGTTGCAGCGTTGGAAGTTCAGTCCACGTTGTTGGGAAAGATTCGAGAATCCCAGAAGACTGATAAGGAGATTGCAGAGATAAAGGAAAAGATGAGTAAAGGAAAACCAAAGGTTTTCGTGAGGATGAGCATGAAACTTTATGGTTTGAGGACCGTATTTATGTGCCCAATGACCCGGAAATCGGGAAGTTAATATTTCAGGAGGCTCATGACTCGCCATACTCGATTCACCCAGGAAACACCAAGATGTATTTGGATTTGAAGGAGCGTTTCTGGTAGACAGGTATGAAGAAGGATATTACCGAGTATGTAGCCATATGTGATGTATGTCAGAGAGTTATGGCAGAGCCTCAGAAGCCAGCGGGATTACTTCAGCCTATGCTGATACCCGAATGGAAGTGGGATAAGCTTGGCATGGATTTCATCATCGGATTACGCAGGACACGATGAGGTTATGACTCCATCTGGGTAGTAGTAGATGACTTGACCAAAGTGGCTCACTTTATCCCCATGAAAACCACTTATACAAGCGCAAAGCTTTCCAAGATATATATGACCAGGATCGTATGTCTGTATGGAGTTATGAGGACCATCGTATCAGATAGAGGAACATAGTTTACCTCGAAGTTTTGGAATCAATTACACCAGACTTTGGGTACCGGGCTAGAGTTCAGTACATCCTTTCATCCGCAGACAGATGGACAGACCGAGAGAGTCAACCAGATTTTGGAGGACATGTTGAGAGCTTGTGCACTAGATTATGGATCTAGTTGGGATGATAATTTGCCCTATGTAGAGTTCTCATATAACAACAGCTACCAAGCCAGTTTGAAGATGGCCCATTTCGAAGCTTTGTCTGGAAGGAGGTGCAGGACACCATTGATGTGGCATGAAGTTGGAGACCGTCAATTATTCGGACTAGATTTAATCAGAGATTCTGAAGAGAAGTTTAAGTTGATTCGTGATAGACTGAAGGTGGCTCAATCTAGGCAGAAGAATTATGCTCACACTAAACGCAAGGAGGTAGCCTATGAAGTCGGAGCAAAGCATATCTCCGTGTGTCACCACTTCGAGGAGTTAAACGATTTGGAGTCAAAGGAAAGTTAGCCCCAAGATTTGTAGGACCGTACCAAGTTTTGGTACGTATGGGAGAAGTGGCCTACAAATTGGAGTTACCGGAAGGTATGTCAGGAGTTCATGATGTGTTTCACGTTTCCCAGTTGAAGAAGTGCCATGCAGAGATGGCCGATATTTCTCTGAGAGATACAATGCCCCTGGAAGCAATTTAGTTGGAGAGTGACCTAACCTACGAGGAGAAACCCGTCAAGATTCTCGAGTTTGCCAGCCGAGTTACACGCAGCAAGGTCATCAAGTTTTGCAAAGTTCAGTGGAGCCACCATACCGAGGAAGAAGCCACCTGGGAGCGAGAAGAAGACCTACGGAAAGACCACCCACACCTATTTGCTAGCCAACCCGAATCTCGAGGGCGAGATTCATCTTAAGGGGGGTAGGTTTGTAACATCCCATTTTTTTTAATTTGGATGTTAATCATTAGGTCATCTTATGCATCCATATTTTGAGCATTTTGAATTTGGTTTATTTGGACACTTTGATCCAAGAGACCTTAAGCAACTTAAGGACCATGTGAGAGAGTTGGAGGTTTTCATAAATTCCTATTTTTGAATTTTCAAAATTTGGTAAATTGGATCAAGGTGATTTTTATTTGAAAATATTTTTCCAATTATTTTCCAAATAAATATAATAATGAGAGAAGATAATAAGAGTTCTTCAAAACAAAGGAAATAATGCAAATTTAATTTTCAATAAAAAATATATTTATTTGAATTTTTATCTGAGGTTTTATTCGGTTCAATTAGGGAAAATTGCATTTTTGAAAATTGCACTTTAGCCCAGAAAAATGTTCACGTGGTCCTAAATATTAGGAGAGGACCATGAAAATTATTTTTGGAATTTTAGGATTATTTATTTATTTTATTTTGGATTTTTCTCTGCAGCAAAATTATTTAAAAAAAATCCTTTCGGACCGAACTGGGCCGAAGGCCCAGCCGGCCCGCTCGCCGCACCGCCTCCCGCGCCGTGTTCATGCCAGACTCCGGTCGGAGTCTGAGCCAGCCACGCCGCCCGCCGCCCCCTCGCCCAAGTCGGACACCCCGACCCCCTCTTTAAATAGCCGCACGTTGCCACCCTCTCCTCCCAAGTCGTCGCCGCCCCAAGCCGCGCCACCCCGAGCCGCCCCGCCACTGCGTCACCGCCGCTGTTGTCGCCGCGCCCGCGCAGCCGCACACCGCTGCTGACGCCGCCTCCCGCCGCGTAGCCCCGTCGCCGCCTCGCCGCTGCCGCGCCAGCCGCTCGTTGGAGTTGCCGCCGTCGCCGCCGGTCTTATTTCCCCGAACCGGTATAAAACCACAAAACCCACCCTGGTTTTTTTCGGTTTTGCGTATTATATCGGTTTATTATTTATGTTATGTTATTTAGTGAACGTTCCCCGATTCATTCTATTAAGGAACGAATTCGTTCATTAGTTTCTATTAGCGAACGTTCGTTCATTAGATTTTTCTTTTTAGTTTAATTTTCGGCCAGGGACCTATCCACAAATATTTTTCTTACATATTAGTCCCTGATCTTCAAACCCTCACTATTTTTTGCTCGTTTATCCAAATCCAGTGAAACCAACGCCAAAATCTTCGTCTTGTTCCCCTCTATCGAGATAAACAACTTGAACATGATTTTGAAAATTTAAAATTTGGTTTTAAGCATATTTGAATTTAAACTTCTTTCGATCGTAGTCTGAGTTTCGTAACTCCGATTCGATTGATTCTTTTTGCAAATCGAAGCTCTTTGCTTGAACTTACTGTTTAGATCTTTTATTTGGGTTTTACCCTTGCATATTATGCTTGAGTGCTTATGTATGCTATTATTTGTTCATGGTAGAGTTTCCGGAGTGTGAGGCTTGCTACTAGGAATCTCTAGGGTTTTCCGATCATCAGCAATGCAAGTAAAACTTTGATCAAATCCCTTATTTACCCAGTTTTTATGCATTAGTTTCAAAACCTCAAACATTGCATGAGTAGGTTTTTGAATAACATGTGGGAATTGGGAAGTAGTTGATGAGGTAGGAACCTATTGTCTTATATACAAACCCCGGGTATTATTGCGTTATGCTTGCACTACTTTGCTATGCTCGTAGACGTGGATTGGTTTGTGAGATTCATGAAAGATGTGAGAGTTATTTATAACTAAGGGAAACTTAAGGTGCCTACTTTAATACACATCTGGGTGGATTGGTTATCGGCACCTGGGGAATCAAGTGTTGTCCTAGGAGATCCCGGGGTACCCGTGTGATCATCCTATGGAATGACACCCAGGCTCAAAGGGATCATAAGATTATTCATGCTAGAAACTTCTCTGTGTAGCCACAAGCCATTATGGGCTTTGGCATAGTTGAGAAAGTTGTGGGAATCCTTTCCATGATGGGCTAGCAGATGTAGGGTAATTGTAGGTGTACCGGCCTATCTATCGGTTAAGGGGACCTCTTCGGAAAGACTGTGTCTCAGTCATCCGTTTCTCAAACATCATGCAGTGCGAGAAATACAACAGAGGAGATCGAGTCTTGTGGGGAAAAGTGCGCAAACCTCTGCAAAGTGTATAAACTAATCATGGTTAGCCATGTCCCCGGTTATGGACATCTTGAGTATCTGGTACTTGAATTATTGTGTTGATCTCATCACTTTACTTAATGAATTTGTTGGGTTATTAATGTTAATTTGGGTTTGAGTTGGGGGTACCTTCTCAATAATTTAATCAACTTTGTAGTTAAATAAAATATATTCCATTGTTGTAGGGAAAATTTAGCTTTATGCAAATGATAACCATAGAGCCTCCACCAGCCAAATATGCATGTAGTGATAGTTGTTATTTGTTCATTGCTTTATAGTGTTGTCTTGCCAGCATATTCCATGTGCTAACCTAAACGGCTGCAACGTATCATGTTGCAGAGTTTTTAGACGAAGAGTAAGGTGCGATAGGTCCTTGTCATGCTCTCAGTTTTGCCGTGGAGTTGGATGGACTCATTTATCTTCGAAGCTTCCACAGTTATCTTATTTAGATGGCCTTCAGCCATATTAATGTAATAAGTACTCTTTTTGAGATACTCATTGTAATAAGTATGTGATTGAACTCTACAATAAATCCTCGAGTATTGTGTGTGTCAGCAATACCGATCCAGGGATGACACGTAAGCACAGAGACTACGGTCCATTGGGATCGGGTCGCTACAGTAGGTGCATCCAAACCCCCGTGATATGATACGCTCAATCACACATACGCCTTATTATATCTTCCTCAAAACAGCCACCATACCTACCTATTATGGTTTTTCCATGGCCATTCTGAGACATATTGCCATACAACTTCCACCGCTTCCGTTTGATGACTTGAGCATTCATTGTCATATTGCTTTGCATGATCATATAGCTGACATAGTGTTTGTGGCTCAGCCATCGTTCACCATTTTTCATACATGTTATGCTAGATCATTGCACATCCTGGTACATGCCAGAGGCATTCATATAGAGTCATACTTTGTCATAGGTATCGAGTTGTAATTTTTATTTCTTTTGAGTTATAAGTAAATAGAAGTGTGATGATCATCATTATTCATTTTTAGAGCAGTGCCCCAGTGAGGAAAGGATGATGGAGACTATGATTCCCCCACAAGTCGGGATGAGACTCCGGACAATGAGAGAAAAAAAAGAAAGAAAGAAAAAAGGAAAAGAAAAAAAGAAAAAATATACAAAGAGAGACGGGGCATTGTTAGTATCCTTTACCACACTTGTGATTCAAAATAGCACCATGTTTTTCATTTGGAGAGTCTCATATGTTGTCACTTCCATATACTAGTGAGAATATTTCATTATAGGATTAGATGCACACCCAATTAGTTTTCAAATTGAGCTTTCATACACTTATAGCTCTTAGTGCATTCGCTGCATGGCAATCCCTACTCCTCGCATTGACATCAATTGATGGGCATCTCCATACCTGTTGGTTAGCCGCGTCGATGTGAGACTTTCTTACTTTTTTGTCTTCTTTATATTTACCCCTATCAGCATACTCTATTCTGCCTGTAGTGCTATATCCAAGGCTTGCGCTCATGTATTGCGTGAGGGTTGAAAAAGCTGAAGCGCGTTAAAAGTATGAACCAATTGCTCGGCTTATCATCGGGGTTGTGCATGATAAATATTTTGTGTTAAGAAGACAGAGCATGACGAGACTATATGATTTTGTAGGGATAACTTTCTTTAGCATTGATATTTTGAAAGACATGATTATTTGTTGGGATGTCTGAGTATTGATGTCTTTATGTCAAATTATAGACTATTGCTTTGAATCACTTCTGTCTTAATATTCATGCCATGATTAGATATATGATCAAGTTTATGCTAGGTAGCATTCCACATCAAAAATTATCTTTTTTATCATTTACCTACTCGAATACGAGGAGGAATTAAGCTTGGGGATGCTGATACGTCTCCGTCATATCGATATTTTTTTATTGTTTCATGCCAATATTATACAAATTTTACATACTTTTGGCAACTTTTTATATGACTTATTGGACTAACCTATTCATTCAGTGCCAAGTGCCAGTTCGTGTTTTCTGCATGTTTTTGTATCACATAGTATCTATATCAAACGAAGTCCAAATGCAATAAAATTTCACGGAGAATTATTTTGGAATATATGTGATTTTTGGGAGTTGGAATCACCGCAAACGGAGGCCCGTGGTGGGCACAACCCACCAGGGCACGCCAAAGGAGCCAGGCATGGCGTGGTGGGTTGTGCCCACCTCGTACGTAGGTTGGACCTCTACTTCGGGCGCAAGGAGTCTTATATCTGGAAAACAAATCATGTTAAAATCTTAGCGCAATCGGAGTTACGGATCTCCAGGAATATAAAAACGGTTTTCGGCTAGATTTGGAGAACGCGAAACAGAAGAGAACAGAGAGGGAGATCCAATCTCGGCGGGGCTTCCACCCCTCCGGTACCATGGAGACCAAGGACCAGAGGGGGAACTCTCCTCCCCATCTAGGAGGGAGGCCAAGGATAAAGAAGAAGTAGGGGGGCTTTCTCCCCCTCGCTTCCGGTGGCGCCGGAGTGCCACCGGGGCAACGATCGGGACGGAGATCTACATCAACAATCTTGCTACCGTCAACACCAACTTTCTCCCTCTCTATGCAATGGTGTAACACCTCTTCCCCCCGCTATAATCTCTACTTAAACATGGTGCTAAATTCCATATATTATATCCCAATGATCTATGGTTATCCTATGATGTTTGAGTAGATCGGTTTTGTCCTATGGGTTAATCGTGATCTTGGTTGGTACGATTGTATATTTTATTTAAGGTGTTGTCCTACGGTGCCCTCCGTTCTCGCGCAAACATGACGGGCCCCCGCTGTAGAGTGTTGCAATATGTTCATGGTTCGCTTACGGTGGGTTGCAAGAGTGACAGAAACTTAAACCCGAGTAGGTGGGATATGACGTATGGGAATAAAGAGGACTTGATACTTAATGCTATGGTTGAATTTCACAACCTTAATGATCTTTAGTAGTTGCGCATGCTTGCTAGAATTCCAATCATAAGTGCATATGATCTAAGTAGAGAAAGTATTTTAGCTCATGCCTCTCCCTCATATAAAATTACAAGAATGATTACATGTACTTGTTATCGATTGCCTAGGGACAAATAATTTCTTATTGACAAAAGCTCTCTACTAAAACTAACTTAGTTGTTTCTTTATCTAAACATCCCCTAGATTTTATTTACGTGCTCTTTATTATCTTGCAAACCTATCCTATCACGCCTACAAAGTACTTCTAGTTTCATACTTGTTTCCGGTAAAGCGAACGTCAAGTGTGCGTAGAGTTGTATCGGTAGTAGATAGAACTTGAGGGAATATTTGTTCTACCTTTAGCTCCTCGTTGGGTTCGACACTCTTACTTATCGAAAGAGGCTACAATTGATCCCCTATACTTGTGGGTTATCATGTCCCAAGACCACAGACAACTCACGTCTGAGTTCATCACTTACAGGCTCTCCAACTCAATATCCACACTCCCAACAATGAGCATCCAACATGTCATGGACCTTCTGAAATCCATCTTTCATTACAAGGTGAAATACATGTCATGGACCTTCCGAGTTCATCGCTTAAAGACGAGGTCGGCAGCAGCGGCGCGCGTGTGGGTGGGAGGAATGAGAGTGGAGAGAAGAGACGGAGGACGGGGGCGGGACGGTCGTTAACGTACCCGCCTCTTTGCCATCAGCCAACGGTCGACAAAGATTCTTTGCCATCCATGGGGACGGTGGGTTTGAGTTGGTTAAACAATAACTGGACCCACCCACCTCTTTGTCGTCTGCTAGCGGACGACAAAGATTCTTTGCCGTCAGCTAGCGAACGACAAAGAACTGGTGATGGCAAAGACCTTGTTTGCCATCAGCCAGATCTTTGCCGTCCATTTTCTTGTGGCTGATGGCAAAGACCTTCTTTGCCGTCAGCAAGCCGACGGCAAAGAGTGGGCAGACGGCAAATAAGCTAATTCCAGTAGTGGCATGCTCTGTTGCACCATCGATGGTGCATGAGACACTTTTGTTCGAACTTCTATAGGGCATGTGGCCTTAAGGAGTTGGTCGATGATCTTCAAGATTGTTGTCTCGCTTTCTCCAACAAGCGGTTCACCACTTTGTACAACAAATTGCTCGCACACAAAAAACTTGATCCTGGGGTTCAAAACTTTCTCAATAGGCACATTCAATACTGGAACAAGTGGGCACGTGCTTTTGATGAAGATGGCCAGAGCAAAGATACGGTTAAATGACAAGCAATATGGCTGAATGCTTCAATATGGTGCTCAATGGAAACTGATGCACAGATAGTAGTTGAGAACAAGCGCAAGTACAAGTACAAGTTCCCACCCAAGGTTGATGAATGGTTGGAATTTCAATCACGGAAGGCGGACTCACAAGAAGCTATACTATATGACAATGAAGATTGGAAGTACGAAGTGAAAGAGCTAGGAGGAACCACAAACAATGGGCGCCAACATGGAGGTCAGGCTCCCAAGGTCTCGTTAACACTGTATAATTGCTCTTGCGGGAGCCATTGTTGCTTCATCTCCCATGCTCACACTTGTATACCACCGGTCGCGTTAGGAATGTGGACGTCAATCACCCCCTCAATGTCAGGTAGTCGGAGTTGTCAATCATGACGGTCAAGAAAACATGGGCTCCCCATTTTCACCCATACTTTCACCAATCACGATGGCCGGAGTACCATGGACTTCAACTATGGTCGGATCCGGAGTTGAAGGTTGTTAATCGGGGTAGACGTAAGACAAAGCATCTTAGTGGTGACATGAACAGATGGGACCATAGTGGCCGCCATGAATCGGGCAACGACCAATTCCAAGAGCCTCGTGGGAGCTCCCGTTGTGGGGAATGCAAAGGTCATGGCCACTACAAAAGAAAATGTATGAAACCAAGAAAGAGATCAAAGAAATATGATGCAAGCACAAACCAATAAGGAGCTACACAAGGTAGCCAACAAGTGCCAAGTCAACCAAGTGGTAGCCAACAAGTCCCAAGCCAACCAAGTGGTAGCTTCTACCTCTTGAGCACTGCGTTGGTTTTCCCTTTAAGAGGAAAGGGTGATGCAGCAAAGTAGCGTAAGTATTTCCCTCAGTTTTTCAGAACCAAGGTATCAATCCAGTAGGAGACCACGCGCGAGTCACCTCGTACCTACACAAACAAATAATAACCTCAAAACCAATGCGATAAAGGGGTTGTCAATCCCTTCGCGGCCACTTGCAAGAGTGACATCTGATAGAGATGATAATAATAAGATAAGTATTTTTGGTATTTTTATGATATTGAAAGTAAAGATTGCAAAATAAAATAGATTGGAAACTTGTATGATGAAAAATAGACCCGGGGGCCATAGGTTTCACTAGTGGCTTCTCTCAAGATAGCATAAGTATTACGGTGGGTGAACAAATTACTATCGATAAATTGATAGAAAAGCGAATAATTATGAGAATACCTAGGCATGATCATGTATATAGGCATCACATCCGTGAAAAGTAGACCGACTCCTGCCTGCATCTACTACTATTACTCCACACATCGACCGCTTTCCAGCAAGCATCTAGAGTATTAAGTTCATAAGAACAGAGTAACGCCTTAAGCAAGATGACATGATGTGGAGGGATAAACTCATGCAATATGATGTAAACCCCATCTTTTCATCCTCGATGGCAACAATACAATACGTGTCGTTTCCCTTTCTGTCACTAGGATCGAGCACCGCAAGATTGAACCCAAAGCTAAGCACTTCTCCCATTGCAAGAAAGATAATTCTAGTAGGCCAAACCAAACTGATAATTCAAAGAGACTTGCAAAGATAAACCAATCATACATAAAAGAATTCAGAGAAGATTCAAATATTGTTCATAGATTAACTTGATCATAAACCCACAATTCATCAGATCTCGCCAAACACGCCGCAAAAGAAGATTACATCGAATAGATCTCCAAGAGAATCGAGGAGAACTTTGTATTGAGATCCAAAGAGAGAGAAGAAGCCATCTAGCTACTAGCTATGGACCCGAAGGTCTGAGGTAAACTACTCACACATCATCGGAGGGGGAATGGAGTTGATGTAGAGGCCATCTGTGATCAATGCTCCCTCCGGCAGAGCTCCGGAAAAGGCCCCAAGATGGGATTTCTTGGGTACAGAAGGTTGCGGTGGTGGAAATAGGGTTTCGTGGTGCTCCTGGATGTTTGCGGGGGATATGAATACATATAGGAGGAAGAAGTAGGTCGGTGGAGCAACGAGGGGCCCACGAGGGTGGAGGGCGCCCCCCTGCCTGTGGCCTCCTCGTTGATTGCTTGACGTTTGTTGCAAAAATCACGCTCCCGAAGGTTTCATTCCGTTTGTACTCCGTTTGATATTCCTTTTCTGCGAAACACTGAAATAGGCAAAAAAAACAATTTGGGTTGGGCCTCCGGTTAATAGGTTAGTCCCAAAAATAATATAAAAGTGTAAAACAAAGCCCGTTATCATCCAAAACAGATAATATAATAGCATGGAACAATCAAAATTATAGATACATTGGAGACGTATCAAGCATCCCCAAGCTTAATTCCTGCTCGTCCTGGAGTAGGTAAATGATAAAAACAGAATTTTTGATGTGGAATGCTTCCTATCATATTTCTCAATGTAATTTTCTTTATTGTGGCATGAATGTTTAGATACGAAAGATTCAAGATAAAAGTTTAATATTGACATAAAAATAATAATACTTCAAGCATACTAACTAAGCAATCATGTCTTCTCAAAATAACATGGCCAAAGAAAGTTCATCCCTACAAAATCATATAGTTTGGTCGTGCTCCATTTTCGTCACACAAGAATGCTCTCATCATGCACAACCCCGATGACAAGCCAAGCAATTGTTTCATACTTTAGTAATCTCAAACTTTTTTCAACTTTCACGCAATACATGAGCATGAGCCATGGATATAGCACTATGGGTGGAGTAGAATATAATGAAGGGGTTTATGTGGAGAAGACAAAAACGGAGAAAGTCTCACATCGACGCGGCTAATCAATGGGCTAGGGAGATGCCCATCAATTGATGTCAATGCAAGGAGTAGGGATTGCCATGCAATGGATGCACTAGAGCTATAAATGTATGAAAGCTCAACAAAAGAAAGTAAGTGGGATTGCATCCAACTTGGTTGCTCACGAAGACCCAGGTCACTTGAGGAGGCCCATTGTTGGAATATACAAGCCAAGTTCTATAATGAAAAATTCCCACTAGTATATGAAAATGACAAAACAAGAGACTCTATCATAAAGATCATGGTGCTACTTTGAAGCACAAGTGTGGAAAAAAGGATGGTAGCATTGCCCCCTTTTTATTTTTTTATTTTTTTGGGCCTTCTTTTTTTATTATTTGGCCTTTCTTCTTTTTTCTTTTTTTATGGGATAATGCTCTATTACTGATGATCATTACACTTCTATTTATTTACAACTCAATGATTACAGCTCGATACTAGAACAAGATATGACTCTATATGAATGCCTCCGGTGGTGTACCGGGATGTGCAATGACTCATGAGTGACATGTATGAAAGAATTATGAATGGTGGCTTTGCCACAAATACGATGTCAACTACATGATCAGGCAAGGCAATATGACAATGATGATGCGTGTCATAATAAATGGAATGGTGGAAAGTTCCATGGCAATATATCTCGGAATGGCTATGGAAATTCCATAATAGGTAGGTATGGTGGCTGTTTTGAGGAAGATATAAGGAGGTTTATGTGTGATAGAGTGTATCGTATCACGGGGTTTGGATGCACCGACGAAGTTTGCACCAACTCTCAAGGTGAGAAAGGGCAATGCACGGTACCGAAGAGGCTAGTAATGGTGGAAGGGTGAGAGTGTGTATAATCCATGGACTCAACATTAGTCATAAAGAACTCACATACTTATTGGAAAAATCTACAATCATCAAAAACCAAGTATTACGCGCATGCTCCTAGGGGGATAGATTGGTAGGAAAAGACCATCGCTCATCCCCGACCACCACTCATAAGGAAGAGAATCAAATAACACCTCATGTTTCAAATTTGTTACACAACGTTTAACATATGTTCATGATATGGGACTTGCAAACTTCAACACAAGTATTCCTCAAATTCACAACTACTCAACTAGCACAACTTTGATATCACTATCTCCATATCTCAAAACAATCATCAAGTATCAAACTTCTCTTAGTATTCAATGCACTTATATGAAAGTTTTTATTATGCCTAAAAGCAAATTGCCATGTTGTTCTAAAGGACTCTCAAAATAATATAAGTGAAGCATGAGAGATCAATTATTTCTATAAAATAAAACCACCACCGTGCTCTAAAATATACAAGTGAAGTCCTAGAGCAAAAACTATATAGCTCAAAAGATATAAGTGAAGCAGATAGAGTATTCTAATAAATTCCAATTCATGTGTGTCTCTCTCAAAAGGTGTGTACATCAAGGATGATTGTGGTAAACTAAAAACCAAAGACTCAAATCATACAAGACGCTCCAAGCAAAACACATATCATGTGGCGAATAAAAATATAGCTCCAAGTAAAGTTACTGATGAACGAAGACAAAAGAGGGGATGCCTTCCGGGGCATCCCCAAGCTTAGGCTTTTTGGTGTCCTTGTATTTTACCTTGGGGTGCCTTGGGCATCCCCAAGCTTAGGCTCTTGCCACTCCTTGTTCCATAATCCATCAAATCTTTACCCAAAACTTGAAAACTTCACAACACAAAACTTAAAAGAAAATATTCGTGAGCTCCGTTAGTAAAAGAAAACAAACCACCACTTCAAGGTACTGTAATGAACTCATTCTTTATTTATATTGGTGTTAAACCTACTATATTCCAACTTTTCTATGTTTCATAAACTCTATTACTAGCCATAGATTCAACAAAATAAGCAAACAACACACGAAAAACAGAATCTGTCAAAAACAGAACAGTCTGTAGTAATCTGTAGGTTTCGAATACTTCTGGAACCTGAACAATTCTAAAATAAATTTCTGGACGTGTGGAATTTATCTATTAATAATCTTCAAAAATAATTAACTAAATATCACTCTCCAGTAAAAAAAATGGCAGCAATTCTCGCGAGCGCTAAAGTTTTTGTTTTTTACAGCAAGATTAAAAAGACTTTCCCCAAGTCTTCCCAACGGTTCTACTTGGCACAAACACTAATTAAACACAAAATACACAACCAAAACAGAGGCTAGATAAACTATTTATTACTAAACAGGAGCAAAAAGCAAGGAACAAAAATAAAATTGGATTGCCTCCCAAAAAGCGCTATCGTTTAACGCCCTTAGCTAGGCATAAAAGCAAGGATAGATCTAGGTATTGCCATCTTTGGTAGGCAATTCTTCAATAAGACACCTATAACTCTTAGGAGTTTCTTTCTTTTTATTAATTATCAAACTCCTATGCACGAAATCAAGAAAATCATTTGTAGCAAAAGGTTCCTTAAGGATAGTGAGAAAATTGGGGTGAACACTTATGGATTTGAGGTCCGCATTTTCCTTACTAGAAGTTTCACCCTTATTTTTAGGAACATACACCAATTTGGCAATCTTAGCATTAGGAGGAGTATTTTTCACAGAATAAAAGGCAGACCCTACATTGTTAATAATATCCACAATTTTATCAATTCTAGTGGAATCTTGATCTATCTTTTCATTAACCATGGGTTCCTTTTCTTTAAAAAATTTAAGAGGAACTCCTACCTTAGATCTGTATTGGGTAATTTGGTTATGGATCTTTCTATCCAAATTTTCAATCAACTCTACGGTGGCAACTTTATTTTCAATAATTTCAAGCCGTTCCATCATGTGTTCCAAAGTTAAAATAGTTCCATTAACCAAAAATGGTGGTGGGCCAAACAAATCTATCATAGCATTATAAGAATCAAAACTATGGCTACCCAAGAAATTTCCTCCGGTAATGGTATCAAGAATATATCTATTCCAAGGAGTGATGCCTACATAAAAATTGCGAAGAAGAACGGAAGTAGATTGCTTCCTAATAGATCTATTTTGTGCATTGCAAATTCTGAACCAAGCATCTTTTAGATTTTTCTCCCTCCCTTTGTTCAAAATTAATAACTTCATTCTCGGGAGACAAAGGAGTATATAAAGGACTAGTCATAACAACGAAGCAAGCAGAAAAGAGGAAAATTGAAAAAGAGAAAGGGAACGGAAAAGAGGGCGAATAAAACGGCACGGGTGAAGTGGGGGAGAGGAAAACGAGAGGCAAATGGCAAATAATGTAATGTGAAGGATAAGAGTTGTGATGGTACTTGGTATGTCTTGACTTGGCGTAGATCTCCCCGGCAACGGCGCCAGAAATCCTTCTTGCTACCTCTTGAGCACTGTGCTGGTTTTCCCTTGAAGAGGAAAGGGTGATGCAGCAAAGTAGCGTAAGTATTTCCCTCGGTTTTTGAGAACCAAGGTATTAATCTAGTAGGAGAACACGCTCAAGTCCCTCGTACCGCTACTATTACTCCACACATCGACCGCTATCCAGCAAGCATCTAGAGTATTAAGTTCATAAGAACAGAGTAACACCTTAAGCAAGATGACATGATGTAGAGGGATAAACTCATGCAATATGATGTAAACCCCATCTTTTTATCCTCGATGGCAACAATACAATGCATGTCATTTCCCTTTCTGTCACTGGGATCGAGCACCGCAAGATTGAACCCAAAGCTAAGCACTTCTCCCATTGCAAGAAATATTAGTCTGGTAGGCCAAACCAAACTGATAATTTGAAGAGACTTGCAAAGATAAACCAAGCATACATAAAAGAATTCAGAGAAGATTCAAATATTGTTCATAGATAAACTTAATCATAAACCCACAATTCATCGGATCTCGACAAACACACCGCAAAAGAAGATTACATCGAATAGATCTCCAAGAGAATCGAGGAGAACTTTGTATTGAGATCCAAAGAGAGAGAAGAAGCCATCTAGCTACTATCTATGGACCCGAAGGTCTGAGGTAAACTACTCACACATCATCGGAGGGGCCATGGAGTTGATGTAGAGGCCCTCCGTGATCAATGCCCCCTCCGGCGGAGCTCCGGAAAAGGCCCCAAGATGGGATCTCTTGGGTACAGAAGGTTGCGGCGATGGAAATAGGGTTTTGTGGTGCTCCTGGATGTTTGCGGGGTATATGAATATATATAGGAGGAATAAGTAGGTCGGTGGAGCAACGAGGGGCCCACAAGGGTGGAGGGCGCGCCCCCTGCCTTGTGGCCTCCTTGTTGATTGGTTGACGCGCAGTCCAAGTCCTATGGATCACGTTTGTTCCAAAAAATCACGCTCCCGAAGGTTTCATTCCGTTTGGACTCTGTTTGATATTCCTTTTCTGCAGAACACTGAAATAGGCAAAAAAAACAGCAATTTGGATTGGGCCTGCAGTTAATAGGTTAGTCCCAAAAATAATATAGGAGTGTAAAATAAAGCCCGTTATGATCCAAAACAGATAATATAATAGCATGGAACAATCAAAAATTATAGATACGTTGGAGACGTATCAGTAGCCAAAGAAGATCTAGGCAACAAAGAGGGACACAATTAGGACTTACTTGTAACGCCCTCGATGCGGCTATATCTCCTGCTTGTCGAAGCACGACTTAGAGGCATAAGCGCATTGAAAGCAATGTCGCAAGTGAGGTAATCTTCAGAACAACCCATGTAAATAAATAAAGGGGAAAGGTACATAGTTGGCTTACACTCGCCACGTCACACAAATAACATGAATAACATTACATTCATCCAATACACTCAAGGTCCGACTATGGAACCAAAATGAAGATAAACCCCCAAATGCAACATAGTCCCCGATCGCCCCAACTGGGCACCACAATTGATCATCTGGGAAAGACACGTAGTAACGACGCGAGTCTTCATCAAACTCCCACTTGAGCTCAGCCATATCATCTGGAATGGTATCATCGGTCCCTGCATCTGGTTTTGGAAGTAAACTGTGAGTCACGGGGACTCAGCAATCTCACACCCTCGTGATCAAGACTATTTAAGCTTACAGGTAAGGTAAAGGTATGATGTGGAGCTGCAGCAAGCGACTAGCATATATGGTGGCTAACATACACAAATGAGAGCGAGAACAGAAGGCAAAAGCACGGTCGAACAACTATGATCAAGAAGTGATCCTAGAACAACCTACGTCAAGCATTACTCCAACACCGTGTTCACTTCCCAGACTCCGCCGAGAAGAGACCATCACGGTTACACATGCGGTTGGTGCATTTTAGTTAAATTAAGTTTCAGGTTATCTACAACCGGACATTAACAAATTCCCATCTAACCATAACCACGGGCACGGCTTTCAAAAGTTCAAATCCCTGCAGGGGAATTCCAACTTAGCCCATCACAAGCTCTCATGGTCAATGAAGGATATTCCTTCTCCCAAGACAATCCGATCAGACTCGGCATCCCGGTTACAAGACATCCTTGACAATGGTAAAACAAGTCCAGCAACACCACCCGAATGTGCCGACAAATCCCGATAGGAGCTGCACATATCTCGTTCTTAGGGCACACTCAGATTGTCCAAACTTCCGATAGGCCAGCCCAGAGTTGCCCCTGGTGGCCACCGGCGGCTGACAAGGTGGACCAACACTCAGAGGAGCACTTGCCTGGGGGGTTTAATAAAGATGACCCTTGGGCTCCGGAAACCCAAGGGAAAAAGAGGCTACGTGGCAAATGGTAAAACAAAGGTTGGGCATTGCTGGAGGAGTTTTATTCAAGGCGAACTATCAAGGGGTTCCCATTATAACCCAACCGTGTAAGGAACGCAAAATCCGGGAACATAACACCGATATGACGGAAACTAGGGCGGCAAGGGTGGAACAAAACACCAGGCATAAGGCCGAGCCTTCCACCCTTTACTAAGTATATAGGTGCATTAAGATAAACAAGATAATATGGTGATATCCCAACAATAAACATGTCCCAACAAGGAACGATCTCCAATCTTCCCCTGCAACTAACAATGCTATAAGAGGGGCTGAGCAAAGCGGTAATATAGCCAAACAACGGTTTGCTAGGACAAGGTGGGTTAGATGTTTGACATGGCAATATGGGAGGCATGATAAGTAAGTGGTAGGTATCGTAGCATAGGCATAGCAAAATAGCGAGCATCTAGCAAGCAAAGATAGAAGTGATTTCGAGGGTATGATCATCTTGCCTGCAAAGTTCTCAGAGTTGCCTTGATCCTCGTAAGCATACTCAACGGGCTCCTCGTTCACGTACTCGTCTCCGGGCTCTACCCAAACAAGAACAACAAGCAAAGGGAACACAATCAACCACGTGCAATGCTCAAGCAACATGATGAAAACATGGTATGATATGCGGGATGCGATATGTGATGCATAGGCATGATTTGTAAAGGAATGATTGAACCTGGCCTCAACATGGAAATCCAAGAGTGCCACTGGAAAGGTGAGGTGATTTTGGTCGAAATCGATATAAAGATCACCGGAATCGGATGCACGGTTGGAAATGGCAAGCAAAACAAATATGGCACCGGTCTGTGATAATCAGCACGAGACCATCTAAATGCATCAAGAACAACATGCTACAGCACTCCAACATGACAACAAAATACATGGCAGGGATCCACTCATGATTCTTGACAAAATATGAACACTGAGCTACGGCTAATTCACTCATTAACAGGTTCAAACAAGCATGGCAAAAATGCAAAAGATAACAGGTTTCAGACTTAGTGAAAATAACACAAGTCAGGAATTTATCATCAGGAAGCAATGTTTAGAGCATGAAAACTACATGCTACAGGAACATATCATGGCAAAGCAAGGCATGGCATGAAGGTACTCAAAGCATATAACAAAAGTCCCTTAGTGAACATGAGCCAAAAGGGATCAGAAAATACAATTGCAAGCATGTGAACATAGCAAAAACATAAACAAATTCAGACTTGGTGAAAAACTGGAGCATGGCAAAACAGTTAACAAGTAGGCATGTTTACGAGCTCGATGCACTCACTACAGAGCATGGCATGACAAAATAAGCATACACCCGTCAAGAAGACATGACATAGAAGCTAGACATGGCAAGAACAACAACATAGCATGCACGGATCAACAACAACAAGCTCGGCAAAATCGCTAAACATGTTAACAATCTGGCAGGAACATTTTATAGCAAAAGTAGAGTTCGATCGACTCAAGTTAGGGTGCTCCATAATTTCAAACAAAGACATGGATGGATAGAGCACAACATTATCTACAAAACATCCTTAATGATCATACTCAAAAGAGGCACGGATCACTAGGAAACAGCATGAACATATGGCATAAAAATAAAGACAGGGCAAGGACTTGTTGAAATTCTAAGTCCCTGAAATCAGCATCATTGAGTAAGCTAATTTGCATGCTTGTGCTACTCACCACAAATATCACAAAAATAAATGGCATACACCCCTGTAAAGATGGCATGGCATATAACAAAACACATGTAGAGCTCAGGATCATAGCATGCACACATTAATCATGGCAAAAATGACAAAAGGCCATTTGCTGAAGCAGATCTCACATAATCATCACATAGCCCTCTTCCAACAGCATTTCGGGCATCAAGATGAGCTCAAATGAAAATGGTGCAATGAGATGAAATGATGTACTCGTCGAGGCGAATATTTTGATATGCTACACGTACGAATCGGAGCTACGGATGCAGAGTTATGGCATGCCAAAGTATGCAAAAAAATAACAGGAGGAGAGGGAAAAAGTCAACCCTCAAGAACAGATCTAGGGTTCCTCCGCGGGGTACTGTAGCACTTCGCGAAAACCGAGGATGGTTGGGGTTGAAGGAGGCGCCGGGGCCGGACCCGTGCCGGAGATGAGCGGGGGCGGCGTCGGCGGTCGTCGGGCGGCGGAGGAGGAGGTCGTTGGCGCTGTGCGGCGCGGCGAGGCACCGGCGAGCTTGCTGCGGCGGCGGGGTAGCGTGGCGGCCGGCGAGGAGGAGATAACGGTGGTGCGGCGGAGCTTCGTCGGTGGCAGGGCGCGGCGAGGAAGGGCGGTGGGGAGGCGCCCTGGCGGCGCGGCGGCGGATCCGCTCGGGCGAGGCGATGGCGCCCTGGGCCGTGGGGGGCCCAAGCGGGCTCGGCGGGCCGCGGTGGTGGGTGACCCGGCGGTGGACACGTGGCGCTTGGAGAGTGGGTGGCGGCGGTGCATCTAGCCGGATCGGACAATGTCCGGCGGCGCGCGAGGGAATTTAGGGTTAGGGGGAGAAGAGACCCTGGATTTCGGGGAGGGGATCTATTTATAGAGGTAGAGGGAGCTAGGAAGTTCCAAATGAGGTGCGGTTTGCGGCCACATGATCGTGATCGAACGCTCTAGATGATGGAATGGGTTTAGGTGGGTTTTGGGCCAGTTTGGAGAGGTGTTGGGCTGCAACACACACGAGGCCTTCTCGGTCCCTCGGTTAACCGTTGGAGTATCAAACGAAGTCCAAATGGTACGAAACTTGACAGGCGGTCTACCGGTAGTAAACCAAGGCCGCATGGCAAGTCTCAGTCCAATCCGGAAATGTTCAGCGCCCGCACATGAAAAGAGGTAGAAAGGGACACCGGGTGACATAGGAGCGCCGGAATGCAAAACGGACAACGGGGAAAATGCTCGAATGCAAGAGACGAACACGTTTGCAAATGCAATGCACATGATGACATGATATGAGATGCATGACAAAGACAAAAGCACACGAAGGCAAAAACCCGACAACGAGGAAATAATATAACTTAGTGCCGGAAACGGCATGAGTTGGACTACAAATAAGGTAAATAACATTCGGGGTGTTACATTACAAGAGGTCGTGGTGGTGGTAGAGCTCGTGGTGGTGGTCTAGGCCATGGTGGTGGTAGAGCTCGTGGTGGTGGTCTTGGCCGTGGTGGTGGTCTTGGCCTTGGTGATGGTCTTGGCCTTGGTGGTGGACTTTTCCATGGTGGTGGTCTTGGCCTTGGTGGTAGACTTGGCCGTGGTGGTGGTCTTGGGCAAGGTCATTATAGAGGAATGTTTGGATACCTCGATGGACCATTTCCGTATGTTGCTCACTTACTATAATGTTTCAATTTTCTTGTTTTTCATATGTTCTTGTTGTCCTTATTCACTAATATGTGTCAATGTACATGTTCTTCCATTTGTTCTTATTATCATTACTAACTACTCCCTCCGTTCCAAATTACTCGTCGCAGAAATGGATGTATCTAGAACTAAAATACATCTAGATACATCCATACCTACGACAAGTAATTCGGAATGGAGTGAGTATTATGTTTCAGTCATTACCGCACTAAAGAAGAAGAAGGAAGAGGAGCTCGAAGAGAAGAGGAAGGAACGAGAGAGAGCAGATTTTGAATGTCGCGCTAGGGAGTGATGTCGCTTGAAGCTACGTTGGTATTTCCCCAAAGAAGAAGGGATGCTGCAGCACAGCGGCGGTAGGTATTTCCCTTATATGTGAAACCAAGGTTATCGAACCAGTAGGAGAATCAAGCAACACAACGTAAACAACACCTGCACACAAATAACAACTTCTCGCAACCCGGCGTGTTAAAGGGGTTGTCAATCCCTTCCGGGGTACGATGCCTCAAGATAGGCAAACGAACGTGAGATAAATTTGTAGTAGATTGATAGATCGAACGCCAAATAAAATATATAAGGATAAATTGCAGCAAGGTATTTTTGTATTTTTGGCTTAGTAGATCTGAAAATAAATGCAAGGGAAAAGTAGATCGCAAAGGAAAATATATGAGAAAGAGACCCGGGGCCTGTAGGTTTCACTAGTGGCTTCTCTCGAGAAAAATAGCAAACGGTGGGTGAACAAATTACTGTTGGGCAATTGATAGAACTTCAAATACTCATGACGATATCCAGGCAATGATCATTACATAGGCATCACGTCCAAGATTAGTAGACCGACTCCTGCCTACATCTACTACTATTACTCCACACATCGACGGCTATCGAGCATGCATCTAGTTTATTAAGTTCATGGAGAAACAGGATAATGCAATAAGAATGATGACATGATGTAGACAAGATCTATCTATGTTCAGATAGACCCCATCGTTTTATCCTTAGTAGCAATGATACATATGTGTCGGTTCCCCTTCTGTCACTGCGATCAAGCACCGTAAGATCGAACCCACTACAAAGCACATCTTCCCATTGCAAGATAAATAGATCAAGTTGGCCAAACAAAACCCAAATATCGGAGAAGAAATACGAGGCTATAAGCAATCATGCATAAAAGAGATCAAAGAAACTCAAATACTTTCATGGATATAAAAAGATAGATCTGATCATAAACTCAAAGTTCATCGATCCCAACGAACGCACCGCAAAAAGAGTTACATCCCATGTATTTCCAAGAGACCATTGTATTGAGAATCAAGAGAGAGAGAGAGGAAGCCATCTAGCTACTAACTACGGATCCGAAGGTCTACAAAGAACTACTCACGCATCATCGGAGAGGCACCAATGGAGGTGGTGAACCCCATCCGAGATGGTGTCTAGATTGGATCTAGTGGTTTTGGACTCTATGGCGGTTGGATGAATATTTCATTGGCTCCCCTAGGGTTTTGGGAATATTGTGGTATTTATAGAGCAAAGAGGCGATCCGGGGGGCACCCAAGGTGGGCACAACCCACCAGGGCACGCCTGGGCCTCCTGGCGCGCCCTGGTGGGTTGTGCTCTCCTCAGAGCACCCACCAGGCGCAGCCACGGCCCATTATATTCCTTATGGTCCAAAAAAATCTCCATAAAGTTTCATTGTGTTTGGACTCCGTTTGGTATTGATTTTCTGTGATGTAAAAAACATGGAAAAAACAGCAAGTGGCACTTGGCACTGTGTCAATAGGTTAGTACCAAAAAATGATATAAAATGACTATAAATGATTATAAAACATCTAAGATTGATAATATAATAGCATGGAACAATCAAAAATTATAGATACGTTGGAGACGTATCAGCATCCCCAAGCTTAACTCCTACTCGTCCTCGAGTAGGGAAGTGATAAAAACAGAATTTTTGATGTGGAATGCTGCCTAACATGTCATATCATATTCTTTTCTTTATAGCATGGACATTTGGACTTTTATATTGTTCAAAGCAATAGTCTAGTTTTGACATGATAATTTGAATACTCAAGCATATTAACAAGCAACCATATCTTTCAAAATATCAGCGCTAAAATAAGTTATCCCTAGCCCATCATGCTCAATCATTAACCCATTCATGAAACACACTTGCATATTAGCTACACCCAATACTCAAGTACGATCATATTGCCTCATAGTTGGTGCTTTTATAAGAGAAGATGGAGACTCAAATTCAAAATAAAAATTACATAAAGTAAAAGAAAGGCCCTTCGCAGAGGGAAGTAGGGATTTGTAGTGGTGCCAGAGCTCAAAGAAAAAAAACTTAGAGATAAAAACATTTTGGGAGGTGTATCCATCCCACCAACGAAAACGACTTAGAGTTCCCAACACTTTCCATGCTAAATATATCATAGGCGGTTCCCAAACAGAAAATAAATTTTATTCCTTTTTCCACCATACTTTCACTTTCCATGGCTAAATGTATCCATGGGTGCCTTCCATACCAACACTTTCCAAGGAATTTATTATTTGACAACATAAAGTAAATTCATTTTTTTCATTTCGGGACTGGGCGTCCCTAATACCTTTGCCTTACTCTCATGCAATGACAAGTGAATAAACACTCACCGTGAGAATAACACATCTAGCATGGAAAATATTAGCCACGCCTCACCGCTCCACGAGCGAAACGAACACACAGAAGGGAAGTTTATTTTGAAATTTAGAGATGGCATATGCAAATTTGCTTAGAACATCAAAGGAATACCACATATAGGTAGATATAGTGGACTCATGTGGCAAAACTGGTTTAAAGGGTTTTGGATGCACAAGTAGTGATCATACTTAGTGCAAAATGAAGGCTAGCAAAAGATTGAGAAGCGACCAACCAAGAAACAGATAATCTCATAAGTGAGCATTAAGCATAATTAACACCGAATAATGCACCATAAGTAGGATACAATTTCATTGCATGACTATTGACTTTCGTTCTTGCATAGGGAATCACAAACCTTAACACCAATATTCTTACTAAAGCATAATTACTCATCTACATGACTCACATATCACATCATCATATCTCAAAACTATTACTAAGAATCAAGTTTATTTTGTCCAATGATCTTCATGAAAGTTTTTATTGTATCCTTCTTGGATATCTATCACTTTGGGACTAATTTTCATGTGTTGCTTTTCATAAGCTTAAACAAATATAAGTGAAGATCATGAGCATAATATTTCTTTCTTTCTCTCAAATTAATTTAAGTGAAGCAAGAGAGAATTTCTTGAAAATTTTACTAACTCTCAAATAAATCTAAGTAAGGCAAGAGAGCATTTCTTTAAAAATACTAAGCACACCATGCTCAAAAGATATAAGTGAAGAACTAGAGCAAGTCCATAGCTCATAAAAGATTTAAGTGAAGCATAGAGAGCAATTCTAACAAGTCATGGCATAATTTTGGCTCTCCCAAATAGGTCTGTCCGGAAAGGGATCAAGATTTAAAACACAAAATAAAACAAGAAAAGACTCATATCATACAAGACGCTCCAAGCAAAACACCTAGTATGTGACGAATAAAAATATAGCTTCGAGTAAAATACAGATGGTCATTAGAAGAAAGAGGGGATGCCACTCGGGGGCATCCCCAAGGTTAGTTGGTTGCTCATTTTTGGATAATAGCTTGGGATGCCGGGGCATCCCCAAGCTTAGTCTCTTCTACTCCTTATTCCTCCATCCATCGTAAGATAATCCAAAACTTGAAAACTTCAATCACACAAAACTCAACAAAACCTTCATGAGATCCGTTAGTATAATAAAATAAATCACTACTATAAGTGTTGTATAAAACCAATTCATATATTTTTTCTTGCATTATATCTACTGTATTCCAACTTTTCTATGGCAAAAACTCATCAAAGAAAATCATAGAGCCATCAAAATAAGCACACAACGCAAAGAAACGGAATCTGTCAAAACAGAATAGTCTGTAGTAATATGACTATTTTGAATACTTATGTAACTCCAAAAATTCTGAAAACTTAGGACGACCTGAGAAATTTGTATATTGATCTACTGCAAGTGGAATGAGTATTTTATCGCTCTCTCGTTAAAAATGAAAATTATTTTCGCAAGCGCAAAAGTTTCTGTTTTTTCAGCAAGATCAAACAAATATCACCCAAGAAGATCCTAAAGGCTTTACTTGGCACAAACACTAATTAAAACATAAAAAACACAATCATAACAGTAGCACAATTGTGCTAACACTCAAAAACAAGAAGCAAAAAGCAAAAATAAATTTTATTCATTGGGTTGCCTCCCAACAAGCGCTATAGTTTTACGCCCTTAGCTAGGCATAAAGCAAGGATCTAAGTTTTGTCATCCTTCTTATTAACTTTCTTAGAGGTATTTTCATCCTGGGATTTTGTAAACACAACATAAAACATATTATCCATAGACACCTTAGCATTCCTAAGTTAGTGTTCATCATAACCTTTTTGATTTCCCGCAACAATCCAAGAGTAATGTTGATTAACATTATTGAAAACATGTTGGATTAAATCTAAAACGAGGACTTCCTTTGTAAGATTATCATCAAAGATTTTATTATCCCCAAGAAAATGTCTTAAAGGATAGTCACTATTGTAAAGAGTTTCATCTATCACAGGTTTTTCATGATTCATATCATAAAAATCAAAGATTTCCCTAGCTTCCCGTATTATGTAATCAAATTCATTCATAAGGACAAGGGTGGCCAACTTTTTGGACCTAGGATTCTTTATAACGGGAAGCTCAAAAAACAATCTTCGCAAAGTAGGATGGGTACGAATTAATTTACTTTCAAGTTTCAGAACTGGTGCTGAAATAGCATCCGCATAAGATCTAGTAGTTTTAAGTATAGGAGCATCATCAAGACTTAGATTCCCAACAAAATTGAAAGATTCTTGGATACGTTCTTTTCCCATAATGTTCCCTTGCCCCAAGATAAAAGTTTTAGCATCCAGATTGCCCGTTGATACGTCTCCAACGTATCTATAATTTTTGATTGTTCCATGCTATTATATTATCTTTTTTGGATGCTCAATGGGCTTTAATATGCACATTTATATTATTTTTGGGATTAACCTATTAACTGGAGGCCCAGTGCCAGTTGCTGTTTTTTGCCTATTTCAGTGTTCCGCAGAAAAGGAATATGAAACAGAATCCAAACGGAATGAAACCTTCGCGAGGATCTTTTTTGGAACAAACGCAATCCAGGAGACTTGGAGTGGATGTCAAGGAAGCAACAAGGCGGCCACGAAGTAGGGCAGTGCACCCAGGGGGCCAGGCGCACCCCCCACTCTCATGGGCCCCTCGTAGCTCCACCGACCTACTTCCTTCGCCTATAGATACTCTTATACCCTGAAAACATCGGAGGGAGCCACGAAACCACCTTTCCACCGCCGCAACCTTCTGTACCCCTGAGATCCCATCTGGGGACCTTTTCCGGCGATCTACCGGAGGGGGATTCGATCAAGGAGGGCTTCTACATCAACACCATAGCCTCTCTGATGATGTGTGAGTAGTTTACCATAGACCTTCGGGTCCATAGTTATTAGCTAGATGGCTTCTTCTCTCTCTTTGGTTCTCAATACAAAGTTCTCCTCGATGTTCTTGGAGATCTATTCGATGTAATTCTTTTTGCGGTGTGTTTGCCGAGATCCGATGAACTGTGGGTTTATGATTAAGATTATCTATGAACAATATTTGATTCTTCTCTGAATTCTTATATGCATGATTTGATATCTTTGCAAGTCTCTTCGAATTATTAGTTTGGTTTGGCCTACTAGATTGATCTTTCTTGCAATGGGAGAAGTGCTTAGCATTGGGTTCAATCTTGTGGTGTCCTTTCCCAGTGACAGCAGGGGCATCAAGGCACGTATTGTATTGTTTCCATCGAGGATAAAAAGATGGGGTTTATATCATATTGCTTGAGTTTATCCCTCTACATCATGTCATCTTGCCTAATGTGCTACTCTGTTCTTATGAACTTAATACTCTAGACGCAAGCTGGATAGCGGTCGATGTGTGGAGTAATAGTAGTAGATGCAGAATCGTTTCGGTCTGGTTGACACTGACGTGATGCCTATGTTCAGGATCATGCCTAGATATCATCATAACTATGCGCTTTTCTATCAATTGATCGGCAGTAATTTGTTCACCCACCGTAATATATGCTATCTTGAGAGAAGCCACTAGTGAAACCTATGGCCTCCGGGTCTACTTTAGATCATATAAGTTTCCGATCTACAATTCTAGTTTACTATTTATTTTGCAATCTTTATTTTCCAATCTATACAACAAAAATACCAAAAATATTTATCTTATTATCTCTATCAGATCTCACTTTTGCAAGTGGACGTGAAGGGATTGACAACCCCTTTATCGCGTTGGTTGCAAGGTTCTTATTTGTTTGTGCAGGTACTAGGCGACTTGCGTGTAGTCTCCTACTAGATTGATACTTTGGTTCTCAAATACTGAGGGAAATTCTTATGCTACTTTGCTACATCACCCTTTCCTCTTCAAGGAAAAAAAGCAACGCATGCTCAAGAGGTAGCAAGAAGGATTTCGAGCGCTGTTGCCCGGGAGATCTACACTTAAGCCAAGACATACCAAGTAAACATCACAAACTCTTATCCCTCGCATTACATTATTTGCCATTTGCCTCTCGTTTTCCTCTCCCCAACTTCACCCTTGCCATTTTATTTACCTCTTTTCCGTTCGCCCTTTTTCCGTTCGCCTTCTTTTGCTTTCCTCTTGTGTATCCGTTCTTATTGCGGCTTGTTGCCATCATGTCTGAACTGGGGAGATTATCATTGATAAGGATAATAGTAACAATGGGGGGAACTTTGATGCTTTTGATAATCCTCATGAAGAACCTACTATTTTACACACCAAAAAGTTTCGGATCGGTAGTGGTAATGTTATTGGAAAAGGAGTTATTCAAGATTTCTTTACTTGTGACGGTGCTTTGCCCACTATGGGAGGGTCTATTATTCATAGAACTAGTAGTTTTGCGGATGCTATATCTTTGCTCATAGTTGAACTTGAAAGACATTTTATTCATATGCACCCTTGCATTCAAATGATTTTTCTAGAATTTTCTAATATTGAGTTAAGCGAGCAACTACCATCTTTTTAGCTCATGAGTTCAGATTTATACTAAAAGAAGCCAATGATTTTTTTGCACATTATAGGGTGGATGACAGCCGTCCTCCCATAGAAGCAATCCTTTTTTATCAAGAAGACATAATGCACTTATGATCTTTAGATCATGTTGCTTTTAATGAAAACCTTGAAAAAATGTTCCTACCGATGTTCTAGTTGATAGGATTTCTGAACTTAATGATAATTTTGCTATCCAGAACAATGGGTTAGGTTTTTCCCTTGAACAAAATCTCATGATTTTTTTGCCAAAAGAATGCTTATAATGATGAATTGGTTGTGCAATATGAGGAGCCAAAGGAGGAACCAATACCTCCCGAGCTTGATCTTGGGGACTTTTGTCCCATTAAATTTAGCCCTTTTAATTACTTTTGCTTGCCACAAAGAAAACTTGCTGCTAAATGTAGGGAATATGAGATGAGTTTTCGCGATTTACCTTATCACTATCATGGCCATACCTAGATCTATCCTTTTTTATGCCTAGCTAGGGGCGTTAAACGATAGCGCTTGTTGGGAGGCAACCCAATTTTATTTTTGTTCCTGTTTAGTAATAAATAAATCATCTATCCTTTGTTCTGATTGTGTTTTTTTGTTTTAATTAGTGTTTGTGCCAAGTAAAGCCTTTAGGATCTTCTTGGGTGATTGTTATTTGATCTTGCTGAAAAAACAAAAACTATGCGCTCACGAGAATAATTTTCATGTTTTACCAGAGAGCGATAAAATACTGATTCCAACTGAAGTAGATCAATATAAAAATTATTTAGGATGTCCTAATTTCTCAAGATTTTAGAGTTACAGAAGTATTCGAAACCTACAGATTGCTACAGACTGTTCTGTTTTTGACAGATTCTGTTTTTCGTGTGTTGTTTGCTTATTTTGATGAATCTATAGCTAGTATCGTGGGGTATGAACCATAGAGAAGTTGCAATACAGTAGGTTTAACACCAATATAAATAAAGAATGATTAAATTACAGTACCTTAAAGTGGTGGTTTGTTTTCTTATACTAACGGAGATTTTTTGTTGAGTTCTGTGTTGTGAAGTGTTCAAGTTTTTGGGTAAAGATTTGATGGATTTTGGAATAAGGAGTGGCAAGAGCCTAATCTTGGGGATTCCCAAGGCACCCCAAGGTAAAATTCAAGGACAACCAAAAGCCTAAGCTTGGGGATTCCCCGGAAGGCATCCCCTCTTTCGTCTTCGTCTATCGGTAACTTTACTTGAGGCTATATTTTTATTCACCACATAATATGTGTTTTGCTTGGAGCGTCTTGTATGATTTGAGTATTTTCTTTATATTTTACCACAATCATCCTTGTTTTACACACCCTTTTGGAGAGACACACATGAATCAGAATTTATTAGAATACTCTATGTGCTTCACTTATATATTTTGAGCTAGGTAATTTTGCTCTAGTGCTTCACTTATATCTTTTTAGAGCATGGTGGTGGTTTTATTTTATAGAAATTATTGATCTCTCATACTTCACTTATATTATTTTGAGATCCCTTTATAACAGCATGGTAATTTGCTTTGATTATGAAATTAGTCCTAATATGATAGGCATCCAAGATAGGTATAGTAAAAACTTTCATATAAAGTGCATTGAATACTATGAGAAGTTTGATACTTGATGATTGTTCTGAGATATGAATATGGTAATATTAGAGTCATGCTAGTTGAGTAGTTGTGAATTTGAGAGATACTTGTGTTAAAGTTTGTGATTCCCGTAGCATACACGTATGGTGAACCGTTATGTGATGAAGTCGGAGCATGATTTATTTATTGATTCTCTTCCTTATGAGTGGCGGTCGGGGATGAGCGATGGTCTTTTCCTACCAATCTACCACCCTAGGATCATGCGCATAGTACTTTGTTTCGATAACTAATAGATTTTTGCAATAAGTATGTGAGTTCTTTATGACTAATGTTGAGTCCATGGATTATGCGCACTCTCACCCTTCCACCATTGCTAGCCTCTCTAGTACCGCATAACTTTCGCCGGTACCATAAACCCACCATATACCTTCCTAAAAACAGCCACCATACCTACCTACTATGGCATTTCCATAGCCATTCCGAGATATATTGCCATGCAACTTTCAACCGTTCTGTTATTTATGACACGCTTCATCATTGTCATATTGCTTTGCATGATCATGTAGTTGACATCGTATTTGTGGCAAAACCACCATTCATAACTCTTTCATACATGTCACTCTTGATTCATTGCACATCCCGGTACACCGCCGGAGGCATTCACATAGAGTCATATTTTGTTCTAAGTATCGAGTTGTAATTCTTGAGTTGTAAGTAAATAAAAGTGTGATGATCATCATTATTAGAGCATTGTCCCATGTGAGGAAAGGATGATGGAAACTATGATTCCCCCACAAGTCGGGATGAGATTCTGGACAAAAAAGGCCATCAAAAAAAGAGAAAAAAGGCCCAAATAAAAAAATGAGAGGAAAAGAGAGAAGGGGCAATGCTACTATCCTTTTTCCACACTTGTGCTTCAAATTAGCACCATGATCTTCATGATAGAGAGTCTCCTATTTTGTCACTTTCATATACTAGTGGGAAGTTTTCATTATAGAACTTGCCTTTTTATATTCCAATGATTGGCTTACTCAAAATGCCCTAGGTCTTCGTGAGCAAGCGAGTTGGATGCACACCACTTAGTTTCTTTTGTTGAGATTTCATACACTTATAGATCTAGTGCATCCGTCGCATGGACATCCCTACTCACTCACATTAATATCTATTGATGGGCATCTCCATAGCCCGTTGATACGCCTAGTTGATGTGAGACTATCTTCTCCTTTTTGTCTTCTCCACAACCACCGTTCTATTCCACCTATAGTGCTATGTCCATGCCTCATGCTCACGTATTGCGTGAAGATTGAAAAAGTTTGAGAACATCAAAAGTATGAAACAATTGCTTGGCTTGTCATCAGGGTTGTCCATGATTTAAATATTTTGTGTGATGAAGATAAAGCACAGCTAGACTATATGATTTTGTAGGGATAACTTTCTTTGGCCATGTTATTTTAAGAAGACACGATTGCTTTGTTAGTACGCTTGAAGTATTATTATTTTTATGACAATATTAAACTTTAGTCTAGAACCTTTCGGATCTGAATATTCATGCCACAATAAAGAAAATTACATTGAAAATTATGCTAGGTATCATTCCACATCAAAAATTCTGTTTTGACCATTTACCTACTCAAGGACGAGTAGGAATTAAGCTTGGGGATGCTGATACGTCTCCAACGTATCTATAATTTTTGATTGCTCCATGCTATTATATTATTTGTTTTGGATGTTTAATGGGCTCTAATATGCACGTTTATATTGTTTTTGGGACTAACCTATTAACCGGAGGCCCAGTGCCAGTTGCTGTTTTTTTACCTATTTCAGTGTTTCGTAGAAAAGGAATATCAAACGGAATCCAAACGGAATGAAACCTTCGCGAGGATCTTTTTTGGAACAAACGTAATCCAGCAGACTTGGAGTGGAGGTCAAGGAAGCAACGAGGGGGCCACGAGGTAGGGCGGCGCACCTAGGGGGCAGGCACGCTCCCCACCCTTGTGGGCCTCTCGTAGCTCCACTGACCTACTTCCGCCTATATATACTCTTACACCCTGAAAACATCCGGGGGAGCCATGAAACCACTTTCCCACCGAACCTTCTGTACCTGTGAGATCCCATCTGGGGACCTTTTCCGGCGATCTGCCGGAGGGGGATTCGATCACGGAGGGCTTCTACATCAACACCATAGCCTCTCCAATGATGTGTGAGTAGTTTACCACAAACCTTCAGGTCCATAGTTATTAGCTAGATGGCTTCTTCTCTCTCTTTGGTTCTCAATACAAAGCTCTCCTCGATGTTCTTGGAGATCTATTTGATGTAATTCTTTTTGTGGTGTGTTTGCCGAGATCCAATGTATTGTGGTTTTATGATTAAGATTATCTATGAACAATATTTGATTCTTCTCTGAATTCTTATATGCATGATTTGATATCTTTGCAAGTCTCTTCGAATTATCAGTTTAGTTTGGCCTACTAGATTGATCTTTCTGAAGGAAATATGCCCTAGAGGCAATAATAAAGTTATTATTTATTTCCTTATATCATGATAAATGTTTATTATTCATGCTAGAATTGTATTAACCGGAAACATGATACATGTGTGAATACATAGACAAACAGATTGTCACTAGTATGCCTCTACTTGACTAGCTCGTTGATCAAAGATGGTTATGTTTCCTAACCATGGACATGAGTTGTCTTTGATAAACGGGATCACATCATTAGGAGAATGATGTGATTGACTTGACCCATTTCGTCAGCTTAGCACTTGATCGTTTTAGTTTACTGCTATTGCTTTCTTCATGACTTATACATGTTCCTATGACTATGAGATTATGTAACTCCTGATTACCGGAGGAACACTTTGTGTGCTACCAAACGTCACAACATAACTGAGTGATTATAAAGGTGCTCTACAGGTGTCTCCGATGGTACTTGTTGAGTTGACATAGATCAAGATTAGGATTTGTCACTCCGATTGTTGGAGAGGTATCTCTGGGCCCACTCGGTAATACACATCACTATAAGCCTTGCAAGCATTGTAACTAATGAGTTAGTTGCGGGATGATGCATTACAAAACGAGTAAAGAGACTTGCCGGTAACAAGATTGAATTAGGTATTGAGATACCGACAACCGATTCTCGGACACGTAACATACCGATGACAAAGGGAACAACATATGCTGTTATGCGGTTTAACCGATAAAGATCTTCGTAGAATATGTGGGAGCCAATATGAACATCCAGGTTCTGCTATTGGTTGTTGACCGGAGACGTGCCTCGGTCATGTCTACATAGTTCTCGAACCTGTAGGGTCCGCACGCTTAAAGTTCGGTGATGATCGGTATTATGAGTTTTTGTGTTTTGATGTACCGAAGGTATTTCGGAGTCCCGAATATGATCACGGACATGACGAGGAGTCTCGAAATGGTCGAGATGTAAAGATCGATATATTGGACGACTATATTCGGACACTAGAAGTGTTCCGGGTGATTTCGGAGAAAAACGGAGTGCCGGAGGGTTACCGGACCCCCTCGGGAGAAATAATGGGCCTTATGGGCCTTAGTGGAGAGAGAGAGGGCTGGCCTAGGGCTGGCCTAGGGCTGGCCGTGCGCCCCTCCCCCTCTGGTCTGAATTGGACTAGGAGAGGGGGCGGCGCCCCCCTTTCCTTCTCCCTCTCCCCCTTCCTTTCCCCTCCTAGTAGGAGTAGGAAAGAGGGGAGTCCTACTCCTACTAGGAGGAGGACTCCTCCTCCTGGCGCGCCATAGAGGGCCGGCCGGCCTCCCCCCTTACTCCTTTATATACGGGGGCAGGGGGGCACCTCTAGACACACAAGTTGATCAT
>NC_057803.1:285090420-285090950 GCF_018294505.1 Triticum aestivum | reverse complement strand
CGAGTACTGGACTGCAGCTAAGCCCCTGAGTGGGAGGTTTGCTCTCCACTTGGTAGGATTTTTTCAAACTTAGGCGAGTACTGGACTGTAGCTAAGCTCTCGAGTGGGAGGTTTGCTCTCCACTCGGTAGGATTTTTTCAAACTTAGGCGAGTACTGGACTGCAGGTAAGCCCCTGAGTGGGAGGTTTGCTCTCCACTCGGTAGGATTTTTTCAAACTTAGGCGAGTACTGGACTGCAGCTAAGCCCCCGAGTGGGAGGTTTGCTCTCCACTCGGTAGGATTTTTCAAACTTAGGTGAAACAGATTCGCAGCTAAGCCCCCGGGTGAGAGGCTGACTCATCACTCGGTAGGATTTCTTGAACTTAGGCGAAAAAGATTCGTAGCTAAGTCACCCACTGGGGGATGCCGAGTGGTGATGAGGTGACCAACCGAGTGGCGACGCGCGGGGCGGCCGAGTGGTGATGAGGTGACGAACCGATGGCGACGCGCGGGGCAGCCGAATGGTGATGAGGTGACCAACCGATGACGAC
>NC_057803.1:285055305-285089781 GCF_018294505.1 Triticum aestivum | reverse complement strand
AGACACGTGGCGTGGAGTGACGATGCACAGGGCGTCCGAGTGATGTAGATGCGTCCCGCGGAATGGCGACACGCGAGGCGTCCGAGTGATGTAGACGCGCCCCGCAGAGTGGCAATGTGCGGGGCGTCCGAGTGATGTAGACGCGTCCCGCGGAGTGGCGATGCGCGAGGCGTCCGAGTGATGTAGACGCGTCCCGCAGAGTGGCGACACGCGCGGCGTCAGGGTGATGTAGATGCGTGCCGCGGAGTGACAATGCGCGGGGCATCCAAGTAAAATAAAGGTGTCCCGCGGAGTGGTGACATGCGGGGCGTCCGAGTGGTTGCTGGACCAAAACGTCTTTGTCCGACTGCCGTAGTGGTTTGTTAACCATCCAAGTAAATTCGTCCAAGCATGCGCGCGAATCGTTCGAGTGGACGGTCATTCAAGTGTGCTTTAGTCCTATCCGAGTGAACCTGGGTTCAAACAAAAAAGGGACTGTTAAGCAATTTGCACAGTAATTTGAGAATTAAATTGTAAAATGATCGGAGAGGATAAGGTCCTTAATCCTCTGTCGAGTGGTTGGGGACTTGTTCCGCCGGGTTCGTTGTAGATGTTGCAGATGAGGCTGGAGACTGCGACAAGCCAGACGGCGCTAACGGCCGTGCGTGGAGGTTCGACGATGGCCTCGCAGACGAAGCCGGAAACGACGATGAGGCAGATGGCGCTGGTGACTGCATGTTGAAGCCAACCAACCGAGTAGCCTGCACGTTAATTGTCCAGAGTGTAAAAATCATCTCCGGGCTAGCCGGCCGAGTGAACCTGTTCATTAGCCGGTCGAGTGAAAAGGTGAATCGATCGAGTGAAGCATAGTTGGGCTGCGATCCGGTTGCCATACCATCAGCCGAGTGGAATAAATGGTGAGTTAGTCAATCGACGACATCCACAAATATTTTTCTGGACTAAAGTGTCCATGCACAGATGCTATTTTGCAATGATTAAAAACCACAGGCCGTGCATGCATGCATGGATGCTAGTATTTTGCAGGGAGTAAAGACCATCAAACCACGGATGGCCGTGTAAGCATGCATAGATTAATCGGTGTGGAAACCGAAAGCTAAGCAATTAAGCCATTAATTTGCGGGAAAAGCGGGGGCATCAATCACCGTAATTAGGTAACGAAACCCTCCCCTAATTGGTCGCTTAATGAGGTGATTACCATCACGAAAGGAGTAACTGTCTAATGACATGCACTTGGTTTAGAGGGTTATGTACTCTCCCATGTAGACGACACAGAGGAAACGGGCACATGTGATGAGGCAGCGCGTGCCGCTGGAGAAGTGAGAGAGGGCCGGCAAGCCGACGAGCTCGTTGCAGGGCGGCCAGAACGGCACGGGGCCGGCGAGCTCGTCGCAGGGCGGCCAGCATGGCGCGGGGCCGGCGAGTGTGCCGCGGGATGGGCGAGTACGGCGCTAGGCCGGCAAGCGCATCGCCGGGAAGGCGAGCGCAGCATGTCACCTCTCCGGGAGACGGACGGGATCGATCCCTATGCATCTTCATCCGCACGTGCGGCGACGATGCGTCGAAGAGCGGCAACGACATTCGCATGCGAGGCCGAAGATGGCCCTGTTCTTGGCAAAGGCGAGATGCATCATAAGTAAAATAATGAATAGATGTAAGAATTGGTACAAATCGTTCACATCATGGTTCGATAGATGCCATGCCCCACGATGGGCGCCAACTGTCATGGGAACGATTCCGACAATAAGGGAGGGGTAGGATAAAGGAGCATGATCTATCGAGATGCAAATGGGTGACACGTGGTTTTAGCGAGTTCGGGCCTCTCATGGTGGAGATAACAACCATACGTCTCATGCTCCGGAGAGGCTTTGTTTATCTGAGTCTGTATCCAGGGATTACAATGTATGTGAGAGCGAGGAGAATGGATCCCCATGCCTGGTCTAAGTCCGGAGACTAGAGAGGAAGAAGAGAGAGAGGTGGCAGAAAGAGCCCCCGAGTCTAGTGGTGGGGGATGGCTTATATAGAGTGCGCCACCCCCTCACCCCTTATGTTACACGGTGGAACATCAATGCCATAATGTTTGCCCACTACAAAACCGTCATGCTGACTATTGGTCTTCGCATATCCGAGTGAGTTACACGGTCGAGTGGAATGATCTCGTCGAGTCGAGTGCCGTGCTCCGCATGGTTGTTGCAGTCCGAGTGACTTTCAAGTTGCGGTACATCTAGATGGCGATCTGGCCCAGGGGCCCAGTACAAAGTGTATGGTGTCCATGGGTAGGGTCTTTAGGTCAGGCCTGTTACCCTACCCCCAATACATGTCCTCGTCACTACCCGAATCGATTCTTTCTTTTCCTCTTTCTTAACAGAGTGCTTTCAACTTCGTTCATCGCATTTGCTTTCTTTCTTTCAATTTTCTCAACCTCTCAAGGTTCTTTGGTTTCTCTCGTTTGTCAAAGAAGCAACTTAGTTTTACCTCTCGTCTTCCTCTTTCGTTTTCCCCCCGGTGCCATTCTAGATCTCGGGACGAGATCCTCTCGTAGTGGTGGAGTGTTGTAACGCCCCGAGACCGATGTGCCAGGTGTCATCCAGTTATTCGCTGTTGTTGCCTTGTCATTGCTTGCGTGTCATGCATTGCATATCATGTCATCATGTGCATTTCATTTGCATACATGTTTGTCTCATGCATCCGAGCATTTTCCCCGTTGTCCGTTTTGCAATCCGGCACCCCTATGTCATCCGGTGTCCCTTTCTACCTCTTTCGTGTGCGGGTGTTAAACGTTTTCGGATTGGACCGAGACTTGCCATGCGGCCTTGGTTTACTACCGGTAGACCGCCTGTCAAGTTTCATACCATTTGGACTTCGTTTGATACTCCAACGGTTAACCGAGGGACCGAAAAGGCCTCATGTGTGTTGCAGCCCAACACCCCTCCAAACTGGCCCAAATCCCACCTAAACCTGTTCCATCATCTAGAGCGTTCGATCACGATCGCATGGCTGCAAACCGCACCTCATTTGGAGCTTCCTAGCTCCCCCCTACCTCTATATATAGACCCTCCACGAATTTTTCGGATCTCTTCCAACCCTAGACCTAGACTTCTTCCACCTCCAGCCACCGGACACGTCCGATCGGGCCGGACGTGTCCGCCCCGCTTCCCTCCGCCAATCACTGGACGCCACGTGTCCCGCCGGACCCTTCTCCGCCGCCGGCCCGGGAGGCCCAAACCGGGCCCCCGAGGCCAGTTCGTCGCCCCGCGCCGCCTAGGAACCGTCGCGCCGCCTTCCTCGACGCCGGCGCCGCTCGCCACCGCAGACGCTGGCGCCGACCACCGCCACCGCCATTGTCAACCGCCGCGGCCGCCTTTGAAGCTCGCCGCGCCGCCTCGCCCGGTCTCCGCCTCCCAGTCCTCACCGCCTCGCCGCTCCGCTCCGCCGTCGTCCTCCAGCTCCGGCGGATTTCGGCCCAAGTCCGGCGACGCCCCGGCCTCTCCATCCTCCGGTAAACTCGGGCTCCTCCGGTGAGCAGTGCCACCGGCTAGATCTGGATCTGGAAATATCTCGAGGGGTTGACCTTTTCTCCTCTAACCCTAGATTTTTGCAATCTTTGACATGCCATAACTCTGCATCCGTAGCTCCGATTTGTGCGTGTAGCATATCAAAATATTCGTCTCGACGAGTACATCATTTCACCTCACTGCATCATTTTCATTTGAGCTCATCTTGATGCCTGAAATGCTGTTGGAAGAGGGCTATGTGACGATTATTTCAGATCTGTTTCAACAAATAGCCTTTTGTCATTTTTGCCATGATTAATGTGTGCATGCTATGATCCTGAGCTCTACATGTGTTTTGATGTATGCCATGCCATCTTTACAAAGGTGCTTGCCATGTATTTTTGTGATCTCCGTGGTGACTAGCACGAGCATGCAAAGTAGCTTACTCAGTGATGCTGATTTCAGGGACTTAGAATTTCACTAAGTCCTTGTCCTGATATTGTTTTTATGCCATATGTTCATGTTGTTTCCTAGTGATCCGTGCCTCTTTTGAGGATGATCAGTAAGGATGTTTTCTTAATATTGTGGTGCTCTATTCATCCATATCTTTGTTTGCAATTATGGAGCACCCTAGCTTGAGTCAATCGAGCTCTACTTTTGCTATAAAATGTTCCTGGCAGATTGTTGACATGTTTAGCAATTTTGCCAAGCTTGTTGTTGTTGATCCGTGCATGCTATGTTGTTGTTCTTGCCGTGTCTAACTTCTATGCCATGTCTTCTTGATGGGTGTATGCTTAGTTTGTCATGCAATGCCTCGTAGTGAGTGCATCGAGCTCGTAAACATGCCTACTTTTTAATCTGCTTTGCATGCTCCAGTTTTTCACAAGTCTGAATCTGTTTATGTTTTTGTTATGTTCACATCTTGCAATTGTATTTTCTGATCCCTTTTGGCTTATGGTCACTAAGGGACTTTTGTTATATGCTTTGAGTAGCTTCATGCCATGCCTTGATTTGCCATGATATATTACTATAGCATGTAGTTTTCATGCTCTAAAGATTGCTTCCTGATGATAAATTCCTGATATGCTGTTAATTTCACTAAGTCTGAAACCTGTTATCTTTTGCACTTTTGCCATGCTTGTTTGAACCTGCTATTGAGTGAATTAGCCGTAGCTTAGTGTTCATATTTTGTCAAGCATCATGAGGGGATCCCTGCCATGTATTTTGTTGCCATGTTTGAGTGTTGTAGCATATTTATCATGATGCATTTAGATGGTCACTTGCTGATTATCGCAGACCGGTGCCATATTTGTTTTGCTTGCCATTTCCAAACCGTGCATCCGATTCCGGTGTCCTTTATATCGATTTCGACCGAAATCAACTCCCCTTTCTAGTGGAACTCTTGAATTTCCAAGTTGAGGCCAGGTTCAATCTTTCCTTTCCGAATCATGCATACGCATTGCATACCGCATCCCGCATACCATGCCATGTCTATGTGTTGGTTGTTTACTATGTTGTGTGCTTTCTTTCCGGTGTTGCTTCTTCGGGTTGGTTCCGATAACGTCGCGTTTTTGAGGATCCGTTTGGCTACGTTTGTTTGTCTTCTTCATGGACTCGTTCTTCTTCCTTGCGGGATCTCAGGCAAGATGACCATACCCTTGAAATCACTTCTATCTTTGCTCGCTAGATTGCTCGCTCTTTTGCTATGCTTATGCCACGATACCTACCACTTGCTTATCATGCCTCCCATGTTGCGATGTTCAGCCTCTAACCCACCTTGTCCTAGCAAACCGTTGTTTGGCTATGTTACCGCTTTGCTCAGCCCCTCTTATAGCGTTGTTAGTTGCAGGTGAAGATGAAGTTTGTTCCTTGTTGGAACATGGAGATTTTGTTCCTTGTTGGAACATGATTATTTGTTGGGATATCATAATATCTCTTATTTAATTAATGCGCCTATATACTTGGTAAAGGGTGGAAGGCTCGGCCTTATGCCTGGTGTTTTGTTCCACTCTTGTCGCCCTAGTTTCCATCATACCGGTGTTATGTTCCTTGATTTTGCATTCCTTACGCGGTTGGGTGATAATGGGAACCCCTTGACAGTTCGTCTTGAATAAAACTCCTCCAGCAAGGCCCAACCTTAGTTTTACCATTCGCCACCTAGCCTTTTCTTTTCCCTTGGGTTTTCGGAGCCCAAGGGTCATCTTTATTAAACCCCCGGGCTAGTGCTCCTCTGAGTGTTGGTCCAACCTGTCAGCCGCCGGTGACCACCAGGGGCAACTCTCGGTTGGCCTATCGGAAGTTTGGACAATCCAGTGTGCCCTGAGAACGAGATATGTGCAGCTCCTATCGGGATTTGTTGGCACATCCGGGTGGCTTTGCTGGTCTTGTTTTACCTTGTCGAAATGTCTTGTAACCGGGATTCCGAGTCTGATCGGGTCTTCCCGCTAGAAGGAATATCCTTCGTTGACCGTGGGAGCTTGTGATGGGATAAGTTGGGACACCCCTGCAGGGATTTGAACTTTCGAAAGCCGTGCCCACGGTTATGGGCAGATGGGATTTGTTAATGTCCGGTTGTAGAGAACTTGACACTTGACCTTAATTAAAAATACATCAACCATGTGTGTAGCCGTGATGGTCTCTTTTCGGTGGTGTCCGAGAAGTGAACACGGTGTTGGAGTTATGTTTGATGTAAGTAGTTTTTGGATCACTTCTTGATCATACTTTCTCGAACGTGCTTTGCCTTCTCTTCTCGCTCTCATTTGCGTATGTTAGCCACCATATATGCTAGTCGCTTGCTGCAGCTCCACCTCATACCTTTACCTTACCCATAAGCTTAAATAGTCTTGATCGTGAGGGTGTGAGATTGCTGAGTCCCCGTGGCTCACAGATACTTCCAAAACCAGTTTTAGGTGCCGACGATTACCGTGCAAGTGACGCTACTGAGCTCAGGAGGAGCTCGATGAAGATCGTGTTCGTTATGTTGTTCCGTTTCCAGTTGATCAGTGGTGGAGCCTAGCTGGGGTCGATCGGGGATTTGTGCAGCATTTGGGGTAGTCTTCTTTTATTTTGGTTCCGTAGTCGGACCTTGATTGTATCTGGATGATGTAATGCCTTATCCATGTATTGTGTGAATTGGCGATTGTAAGCCCACTATGTATCTTTTTCCCTTATGTATTACATGGGTTGTGTGAAGATTACCTCACTTGCGACATTGCTTTCAATGCGGTTATGCCTCTAAGTCATGCTTCGACACGTGGGAGATATAGCCGCATCGAGGGTGTTACAGGGACGCTCGGGCGTGGGGCTGCTCCATGGTTGTACCTGTGTAGAACACGAGGATGATGAGAAGGGAGAGACCGAATAGAAAAGGAGGTGCAGGGGAGATGAGGAGAAACAAGGCGCGACGAGAAGGTCCTTGCCTGACGACGGCGGGGCTGCTGCTTGCTCTCGGTGAATGGCTGGATGTGGCTGGAGGCGACGTTGGGTGCCTGGACCTAGGGGTCGAGCAGAGGAGCTCGGTGGGGGTGGATCGAGAAGGCAGGGGAGTGGATCTGGTTGGGTGGCTGAGAAAAACGAGGAGGATGCAGCGGCGACCGAGGGGATGGATCCCGAGGGGGATTTGGAGTGTGGCGGCGGCCGAGGGGGACAAATGACCTAGTTTTTAGGGTTTGGTCTGATATATATATATATATATATATATATATATATATATATATATAGCAAAAGGATTTTTGGGTAGGGGATAATCCGTCCCTCCGATCGTAATCGGACGGTCGGGAAAAATAGGCTAGGGAGCCCAAATAAGAAAACGGAGACGTTTTGTAGATGTTTGGGGATGATCCAGAGACAACGGTGGCGACAATCCGGGTCGGGTTCGGGACAACTTTCAGACACGCGAGGGGGTCGATGCACCGTGCAAAGAGGGTTTGAAGGACAAGGTCAAGTGTGTGGTTGGGCTGCGAAGAAAGAGGAGGAAAGCAACCCGGCAACCGTTTCCGGAGACCGAAAACGTCCGACGTTTGACCGGCTATAATGCCGCTATAGGTATCCGTTGGGGCATCAAACGGACTCCGAACGCGATGAAACTTGGCAGGCAGTCTACCTACAACATACCAAGACCGCATGCCAACTTTCAACCCATTCCGAGAACATTTTCCGGCCACTTATAAAATAATATTTCGGAGGTGCCGCGGGCGCGTGCGAGTGTGTCTGGGCTCAGAACGGACCACAGACGGAACTGGGGGAACCCGGACGGATGCAAGTTTTGAAAACATGACGATGCAATACAGATGGTGACATGGCAAGATGCGACATGCAAATGAATGACAAGGCAACAACAGCAAACAACTGGGAGACACCTGGCGCAATGGTCTCGGGGCGTCATAGACACTCTACCTTTAGTGTTGCCTTCTCTTTTGCAGGAATTCCAAGATGTTTTCCCTGACGAGCCACCTTCGGGTCTACCTCCACTACGAGGCATTGAGCACCGAATCGACCTCATCCCTAGAGATCCTCTTCCTAACAAGGCCCCTACTGCATCAACCCCGAAGAAACCAAAGAAATACAAAGGCAAGTAAAACATCTCATAGACCATGGACATGCGCGTGAAAGTTTGAGTCCTTGTGCCGTACCGGTCATTCTTGTGCTAAAAAGAGACAGTAGCTTTTGCATGTGTTCCGATTGTAGACCCATCAATGCTATCACCATTCGCTATAGGTACCCCATTCCATGCCTTGATGATATGCTTGATGAACTTAGCGGCGCCACTATTTTCTCAAAAATCGATCTTAAAACTGGTTACTATCAAATACGCATACAAGAGGGGGATGAATGGAAAATCGCTTTCAAAACAAAGTTTGGTTTGTATGATTGGTTAGTTATGCCTATGGGTTTATCGGAAGCACCCCGTACTTTCATGCATCTTATGCATTATGTGTTTCGCCCTTATATTGGTGAATTTGTTGTTGTTTACTTCGACGATATTCTTGTGTTTATCAAATCTCTCAAAGAGCATGCCACCCACCTTCGCACCGTGCTACAAACTCTTCGAAAAGAGCGTCTCTATGCTAATATGGAAAAATGCCTCTTTGGCGTTGATAAGCTTGTTTTCTTGGGTTTTGTAGTGTCTTCTAAGGGTGTTCATGTTGATGAATCTAAGATTAATGCTATTAAAACTTGGCCACAAGCAACCAACTTGCAACAAGTGCGTAGCTTCCTTGGTTTAGCCGGTTTCTACCATAGATTTGTGAAGGACTTTAGCACCATTGCTTCACCTTTGCATGCTTTGAGTAAGAATAATGCGCCTTTTGTTTGGGGACCATGTAACACCCACAATGCGGCTATATCTCCCACGTTTCGGGGCACGACTTAGAGACATAGCCGCATGGTAGGCATGTCGCAAGAGGGGTAATCTTTACACATCCCATGTACTGAATAAGAAAGGGATAAAGAGTCGGCTTACAATCACCACTTCACACAATACATAAATAGTCATACATCATCCAGGGTACAATCAAAGGTCCGACTACGAAACCAAAATAAAGAAAGACAATCCCAAATGATAGATCCCCGATCGTCCCAACTGGGCTCCTCTATTGATCATCCGGAAAGGAAACATAGTAACGGCCCGAATCCTCGCCGAACTCCCACTTGAGTTCGGTAGCATCCCCTGCACTGGCATCATCGGCACCTGCATCTGTTTGGAAGTATCTGTGAGTCACAGGGACTCAGCAATCTCACACCCGCGAGATCAAGACTATTTAAGTTTAAGGGTAGAAAAGGGGTAGTGGTGTGGAGCTGCAGCAAGCACTAAGCATATATGGTGGCTAACATACGCAAAAGAGAGCGAGAAGAGAAGCAACGCAACGGTCGTGAAACTAGAAGTGATCAAGAAGTGATCCTAAAACTACTTACGTTCAAGCATAACACAAGAACCGTGTTCACTTCCCGGACTCCGCTGGAAAGAGACCATCACGGCTACACACGCGGTTGATGCATTTTAATTAAGTTAAGTGTCAAGTTTTTTTACAACCGGATATTAACAAATTCCCATCCGCCACATAACCGCGGACACGTCTCTCGAAAGTTTACACCCTACAGGGGTGTCCCAACTTAGCCCATCAAAAGCTTCACAGTCAACAAAGGATATTCCTTCTCCCAGGAAGACCCGATCAGTCTCGGAATCTCGGTTACGAGACATTTTGACAATGGTAAAACAAGACCAGCAAAGCCACTCGATGTGCCGACAATCCCGATAGGAGCTGCACATATCTCATTCTCAGGGCAACACCGGATGAGCAATCCGTACAACTAAAACCGACCCTCAAGTTTCCCCGAGGTGGTGCTGCAAGGGGCTCTAGTTCAGACCAACACTTAGAGAAGCACTGGCCCGGGGGGGGGGGGTTAAAATAAAGATGACCCTTGAGTCTGCAGAACCCAAGGGAAGGTGATAGGTTGTTAGGCAAATGTAAAACCAAGGTTGGGCCTTGCTGGAGGAGTTTTATTCAAAGTGAACTATCAAGGGGTTCCCATAACACCCAACTGCGTAAGGGACACAAAATCAAGGAACATAACACCGGTATGACGGAAACTAGGGCGGCAAGAGTGGAACAAAACACCAGGCATAAGGCCGAGCCTTCCACCCTTTACCAAGTATATAGATGCATTAAAGTGAATAAGAGATAATAATGATATCCCAACAATATCCATGTTCCAACAAGGAACAAACTTCATCTTCACCTGCAACTAACAACGATATAAGAGGGCCGAGCAAAGCGGTAACATAGCCAAAAAATGGTTTGCTAGGAAAGTGAGTTAGAGGCTTGACATGGAAATATGGGAGGCATGATATAGCAAGTGGTAGGTAGCGTGGCATAGCAATAGAGCGAACAACTAGCAAGCAAAGATAGAAGTGATTTCGAGGGTATGGTCATCTTGCCTGCAAAGTTCTCAGAGTTGTCGAAAGCTTGATCCTCGTTAGCGTACTCAACAAGTTCCTCGATCAAGTACTCGTCTCCCGGCTCTACCCAAAGCAAGAACACAAGCAATGGAACGACAATCAATCACGGTGCGATGCACAAGCAACATGGTGCTATACATGGCATGATATGCAAGACATGATATGCGATGCATATGTGTGCTCCAGAAGGAAAAGGATGAACAAGGCATCAACTTGGCAAACCAAGTATGCCGCTGGAAAGATGAGATGATTTCGGTCGAAATCGATGTAAAGATCACCGGAATCGGATGCACGGTTTGCAAATGGCAAGCAAAACAAGAATGGCACAATTCTGCGATTAACAACATGATGCCATCTAGAATGCAACAAGAAACTAAGCTACTGCACTCCAACATATCAACAAAGCATATGGCATTGATGTACTCAAGATGCTTGACAAAACATGAACACTGAGCTATGGCTAAATCACATAAGAGCAGGTTCAAACAAGCATGGCAAAAGTGCAAAATATATCAGCTTCACAGACTTAGTGAAAATACTAACATGCTAGGAATAACATCAGGAAGCCATGTTTAGAGCAAGCAAACAACATGCTACAGGAACATATCGTAGCAATATAAGCCATGGCATGAATCTACTAAATGCATAGGACAAAAGTCCCTAACTGATCATGAGCCAAAAAGGCACAAAAGATATGATGGCACCCATCTAAACATAGCAAGTTCTATTAACAGTTTCAGACTTAGCAGAAAATAGAGCATGGCATAAACAGAATTATGAGCTCAAACCAATCATCACAAAGCCTTGCATGACAAGATAAGCATACTAACAGCAAGAGGGCATGTTCATGAAGCTAACCATGGCAAGATAAAGTTCATAGCATGCATGGATCAAGCACAACAACCATGGAAAAATTGATTAACATGTAAACAATCTGCCAGGAACATTTTATAGCAAAAGTAGAGCAAGATTAAGACATGCTAGGGCACTTGTCGGTGTCAAAACCGGCGGATCTCGGGTAGGGGGTCCCGAACTGTGCGTCTAGGCCGGATGGTAACAGGAGACAAGGGACACAAAGTTTTACCCAGGTTCGGGCCCTCTCGATGGAGGTAAAACCCTACGTCCTGCTTGATTAATATTGATGATATGGGTAGTACAAGAGTAGATCTACCACGAGATCGAGGAGGCTAAACCCTAGAAGCTAGCCTATGGTATGATCGTTGATGTGTATGTTGTCCTACGGACTAAAACCCTCCGGTTTATATAGACACCGGGTAGGGTTAGGGTTACATAGAGTCGGTTACAATGGTAGGAGATCTGCATATCCGTATCGCCAAGCTTGCCTTCCACGCCAAGGAAAATCCCTCCCGGACACGGCACGAAGTCTTCAATCTTGTATCTTCATAATCCAGGAGTCCGGCTGAAGGTATAGTCCGGCTACCCGAACACCCCCTAATCCAGGACTCCCTCAGTAGCCCCTGAACCAGGCTTCAATGACGACGAGTCCAGCGCGCAGATTGTCTTCGGCATTGCAAGGCGGGTTCCTCCTCCAAGTACTTCATAGAAGATTTTGAACACAAAGATAGTGACCGGCTCTGCAAAATAAGTTTCCACATATTGCCATAGAGAGAATAATATTTACACAAATCTAATCTGCTGACATACTCCGTAGTGTGACATCACACCACGACCAAGCTTTTATTCGAACCGTTTTACTGTCCCATCTCCACACGTTATGCGAGGCGGTTTCCTTGGCACGTCTTGTTAAAGCAGAGATCGTGTCCCCTTATTCCGGGATTCTCATCAATACGGGCGTGGGTAACCCAACCGCTTCTAGGACTCCTATATTATAGGCAAGTCCAAGCGGACACGGAGAGGACGCTTGATATTCACCCTCTTTATAAAGGGGACAAGGCTTTTATTTTTCCCTCCCGTGCTCCATCGAATCCTTCCCCTACCTCAAACTCAAACGCCCGAAGTTCAGGTCAGGTGCTCCGAACCTCCAGTCATGTCCGGATCTAGCCTTCAAGGCCGATGGATGCCTTCCTCCGTCATGGAAGAAGACATCAAGAAGTTGAGGGAGGCCAGATATCTGACCGCCGAGATTTTGCATCGGCTGCCTCCCCGAGGGCAGGCCGTGCCCACCCCCGAACCCAACAAGAACGTCGTGTTCGTCTCCCACTTCCTCCGAGGCCTAGGCCTTGCCCTGGATCCTTTCGTCAGGGGTTTGATGTTTTACTATGGGCTAGATTTTCATGATCTAGCTCCGGACTCCTTTCTTCATATCACGACATTTATTATCGTGTGCGAGGCCTTCCTCCGGGTTACCCCTCACTTTGGCCTATGGCTCAAGACCTTTGAAGTGAAGCCGAAGTTGGTCGAGGGGGAGCAGGCAGCGTGTGGAGGTGCCTCAATACGCAAGATGGCGGGAGCTCCGTGGCCCAAAGGTTCCATCCCAGAGGTGTCTGAATTGTGGCAACATGAGTGGTTCTACATCACGGCTCCTAGAAGTGCCAAGTGGGAGGCCCCCCTGTTTTCCGCTCGGGCCCCCCACCACAACTGATGTCATGGATCAGCAGAGGCCTGAGCCGGGGGCCAGCCAAGGACGTGCCTATACTGCAAGGCCGCGTTCGAGATCTCTTCAATGGAGATTTTAGTTTGGTTGCGGTGATACAGGTTATGCTGGTTCATCAAGTCCAGCCTTGCAAATGCCGGCCTCTTCGTTTGTGGGAGTTCAATCCCGAGGGACCGCGTGCCATTCAAAATTTTCTCGGCCTGACGCACGAGGAGATGTACAAATCATTCTTCGGACCTCAAACGGTGTGTCCAGAAATCACCGAGGACGCGGGCCTGAGTAGCAACCGCACCGCCGAACAGGTAAGGCATCTTCCGGCAGAACATACTTTCTCTACTTTGTTACGAAGTTATCTCTGAGAGTTTGCTTTTTGACCAGGACTGGCTAACAAAGGCGAAGTTGATTCGGTGTTCGTCCCCCCTCCCCGAGGGTTTGGAAAATCCGGTATTGGAAAAGATGCTCTAGACCGCACCTTGCCCGGAGCCCTTGAAGGAAGATACTGTGGAGGATAATGCGGGTGGACGCGGGCCCCCAACGCTGCCCATTCTAGCCGAGGGAGCGAGCGTCTCCATGAGGGAAGGCGACCAGAAGAGAAAAAGGGCTGCGCCCGGGGATTCGGAAGCCGAAGCTTCCAAACGGGAGAAGAAGTCTCCCACAGAGGGTCCCACCCTGGGGGGCGTTGTTGCCGCACAAAGTCCGCGGGGGGATCAATCCTCCCACGAGTCGTAAGTGACCCGAAATACCTTTGATAGTACATATATGCCATCTTTTTCTTCTGAGAAGATAACCACCGCATATATTTTTGCAGTTCGGGCCTTAGCCCCTCTCAAATGAGCTCATCTTCGGGGGATATTCTTCCAGAGATGATGGAGAGCGAAACACCTCCTCCGGACTCCTCCACTCCGGAAGCGGGCGACCCTGAAGTGTCGTCCCGGAGGGCCTCTCCGAGTCCGGTGAGGCCAGAAGATAATCCCGTTGACCCCCGAAGCTCCCAATGTCCGGCTCCCGAAGAGAGCAGACAAAAGAGTCCGGCACCGTCTAGTGTGCGATCGGATGTTCTGAGGCAGTTGGTGGGGTGAGCGGCCATCTAAGATGAACACCATGTGCTGATGAATACAGTGATGGAGAGAATATCGTCTGCCGAAAGCGGATTGCATGAAGTTTTTATGAGTCTACTAACAGGCTTTGAGGTACGTAAAAGAATGTATGATAGTCCTGCACATGCTAGGTGTGCCCTGTGTAGATAGTAGCCCCTGAGACTCTGGTTATCGTCGGAAACAACGACGAACAGAGGATCATATTCCCAGGTAATAACCATACCGCCACTATGTGCAGGTGATGGAAGCTCCGGTGGCTAGCCGGACTAGCGAGTTTGCCCATTTAGAACGACAGTTGGATGCGGCAGATGCCGACATCGAGTTTGTTAACAAAAGGCTTGACGAGGCACGGGGTAAGTGTCAATAACTGGTAAACACCACATAGGAAGAGCAGCATGATGCCAGTATCTTAAATATGTTGTGACTGCAGATGGAGCTACCACTGTTGAAGCCTTGCGGGCAGAACTTGCCCGAGCCAAGGAACAAGCGAGGTTAGGTAATGCGGCTGCTGTGAAGGCGACCGAAGAGTTGCAAGCCGAGAAGGCCGCGCATGGCGAGACCCGAGACAAGATGGCCAAGATGGCTGTGGAATTAAAAGCCGCCGCCGACCGTTGTCGGGTTCTTGAAAAGGAAAACCAAGCGAAAGCATCGGACCTTGAGAAGGCTGCTGCGACGAAAAAGGATCTCCGCTCTGCTATGAGGGCAAAGAAGGAGGAGCTGCGGGAAGCCGGGGATATTGTAGCTGGGAAATCCTTTATGTTGCGGAGGAAATTCGGAGATCCACGGTATGCCCCTCTGGATCGGCTGTGGAGTTCGGAGGATGTGTATATGGATTTGGCGGCGAGCGCTGCCGATGCGGCCAAGTACTTCCAGGGTCAGACAGACCGTGGAGTAGACCAGCTGTTTTGGAGAAATTCCATTCTCCCGAGCGTCCACTTACATTGACTGACCAATTAGCCAAATGGGCCGAACTAAACAGGTTGTCCAGACTCTCTATGAGGTCTGTTGTGGATCAGATGTGGCCGGGAAGGTCAAAACTGAACATCTATTTCAGCTTGGTGCAGCAGTTCCTTGATGTGGTGCCGCACATTGATGTGATGAAGAGGTCGGCATGCATAGAGGGTGCACGGATGGCCTTTGCCCGTGTTAAGGCATACTGGGCGGAGATGGATGCTACCAATGTTGCAGTGCGGGATTCGGCTATAGGTCGAAAGGCTGCTGAGCACTATTTTGAAGAAGTTCTTGAGGGTGCCCGTTTGATAGAGACCCAGTGCTCAAAAAATATTAGGTTTGAGTGATATGTAATCTCATTGTAAGAGAAATGCTTTTATAAATTTTTATAAGGCTATTTTTATACTTTTGCCTGAAAGTAATATGATGCCTCCTGGGCGGCCGTTTATGTATACATGTGTATAACCTGAAAGATTGCAGTCGTTGGCTTCAGCCCCCACGCATATAATGTGGAGGTGCTCGCAAAAACACACATTCACACTTAACCCAATGTCTTGGTCCTATTAAGGAGGTGATAGCGGAGCGAGCGAGGCAACCGGACTATAATGCTTTAGCACTTTCACTTAGCCATAGGAGTTTGACAGTGGGGCTACTAGATAGCCCCTGGTGGCTCCGCATTCTCCTGGTTTCGGGGTGCGTACATGCCTGGCCGGAAAACGGCCCTTCATTAAGGCGGAGGAATTCTAACATTCCCACAGGTCATCGAGTGGTTGACCAGTCTCACGCTATATCATGACAGTCAGTTTTCGGCTTTCTCTACTAAGGTGCTCGTCCGGATGAACCAGGGCACAATCGCAGTAGTTCTCCTGGTGCTACCTTAGCCAGTAAAGCGGAACGTAAGGCACCAAAACACAGGAGCCGGGCAAACCCAACATTTGACCAAAGACAATGATTCGGAGTTGATGCATATAGGGCCAAACTCGCGACGCCGAACACTCCCTAAGGTATTCGGTCTTTGTGGTATAAACCGGGCCTAAATAATGGCCTTTGTAAGAAGCCCCTTGTGTCCAGGTACGTGCATTGTTCTGGCGTGGCCACATGCCAAGACGTTAGCATTCTTCTCAACGGTGGATATGTATCAACAAGAGACAGTAAAAAAGGTTTACGCAGGGTCTTAATCTAAAAAGAATCCTTGGAACGGGTCCCTGCTGCACGTCTGCGCCTGTGTCTCTGTTGTGCCGTATCCTGGACGGGTGTAGCACGATGATCGTCTGTAAAAGAGAGGAAGTTAAGTGAAAAAGTTGTCGTGCAAAAAGATAGTTTTTAAAGAAACCATGTGTAATTCAAGATGATAAGAAATTGCCACTTGTCTGCGCGCGTTGAGCCCCTTGTATTGACAAATAGGGGTGTGACCACTTATTTCTATATAAATAGTGGCGCCGGACTTGATTAGTTGTATCTGAGGTCTTGACGACCTATTGGATGCTTTCGTTTGTCCGGGCACCTTTAGTGTGCGGCGGCCAAGGCAGCCTCACTCTCTTCGGCGCGTAGAGATTGCTTGATATTTCCGTGCACTGTAATGATGCCACGTGGACTGGGCATCTTGAGTGTGAGGGAGGCGTAGTGCGGTATTGCATTAAAGCGAGCGAAAGCTTCGCGTCCGAGCAATGCTTGATAGCCACTTTGAAACGGAGCGATGTGGAAAGTTAAATGCTCGCGACGGAAGTTATCGGGGGAGCCGAATATAACTTGTAGTAAGAGGGAGCCCGTACAATGAGCCCCTGGGCCTGGCGTTACTCCTTTAAAGGTAGTATTGCTATGGCGAATTTGTGTTGGGTCTAACCCCATCCCGCGGATTGTATCCTGATATATTAGGTTTAGGCTACTGCCGCCGTCCATCAAGACCCTTGTGAACTGATATCCGCCAATTACTGGGTCTAATACCAGGGCAGCCCATCCTGCATGTCGGATACTTGCTGAGTAATCGCGATGGTCGAAAGTGATCGGTTGAGATGGCCAGTGGCAGGACTTCGTAGTGATAGGCACTTGGATATACTTTCCTGGGAGTGCCGTACTATTTTTTCCCTTGATTGTGTGTAACGCATTTACTGTTTTGACTTCTGGTGGAAATTTCTTTTGTTCCGCCGTGTCTTGCTTGGGAGGCTCGTCCTCGTCTTCACTTGGTGTATCCTCCCCCTTATGTACGGCGTTGAGCTTGCCGGACTGCTTGAAGACCCAACATTCTCTGTGGGTATGATTAGCAGGTTTACCAGGGGTGCTATGGATCTGACATACTTGGTCCAGAATTTTGTTGAGGCTGGACAGTTCATCCCTGGTGCCTTTAGGCTGCTTTTGACCTGGCCGAGAGCTTTTAAATCCGGCGTTTACTGCCGCGCCCTTCGTGTCGTCTTCTTTATTCCGGCGTTTGTTATTGCTGTTGCGCCGTGATTTCCCGTTTCCATCTCTAACTTCAGATGTACTGGGGTCGCTGGTGCTGCATCTGGCTAGCCAGCCGTCCTCCCCCGCGCAAAAGCGGGTCATGAGGTTTGTTCATGCGGCCATCGTTCTCGGCTTATTTTGGCCAAGGAATCTGGCGAGCCATTCATCACGGACGCTATGCTCGAAAGCTGCTAAGGCTTCGGTGTCCGGACAATCGACAATCTGGTTCTTTTTAGTAAGAAACCTGTTCCAAAGCTTTCGGGCTGACTCTCCGGACTGTTGAGTTATATGACTCAAATCGTCCGCATCCGGAGGTCGGACATAAGTCCCTTGAAAATTTGCCCGAAAGGCGTCTTCGAGCTCTTCCCAACTTCCGATGGAGCTTTCAAGGAGGCCTTTGAGCCAGTGACGAGCTGGCCCTTTGAGCTTGAGGGGTAGGTACTTGATGGCGTGGAGATCATCTCCTCGAGCCATATGGATATGAAGGATGTAGTCCTCAATCCAGACCCCAGGGTGTGTTGTTCCGTCGTATGCCTCTATGTTTACGGGCTTGAATCCTTCTGGAAATTCATGGTCTAGCACCTCATCGGTGAAACATAGGGGGTGTGCGGCACCCCTGTAGCTGGGTGTACTGCGTTGTTCGGATGTTTGTTGTATTGCATTGTATGCTCGGGCGCGCTTGCGTGGTCCATAGATGGATCTTGTTACACCGTCCTTTGGGTGCGAGCCCTCGCATTGGTTGCGTGTTGTATGGTGAGTGGTGTTGTATGCCGCTCTGTATTGGTAGAGGGGTCGTCTATCTGACTAGGTGGCTGCTTCGATATTTGGTTGTGGGGGTTCTGAGGCCTCCTCATCGAATTCGGGTAGCAGCTTCCGCTTCGGGTAGCTCTTGAAGGGGCGGTTGTCGCCGTACCTTGCTGCAGTGCTGAGTATTTTACTCCATCTGAATTGGAGTGTGTCTTGCATGACCTTGAGCCTTTGCTTCTGCTTTTTCAGGCTCCTCGCGGTGGCAACAAGCCTTTGACGGGCAGTCTGTTGCTCCAGGTGTCTGTCCGGCATTATGTCGTCCGGACCATGATCCTTGATAGGCTTTGTTTGTTCGGTTTGATTATCTGGATTGCCGTTGTTCGGCAGCGGTTCGCCCTGCTCCAGCGCTGGGTCTGTGTGATCACTGCTTCTGTCGGGGCGGAATTTGGGGCGGCGCTTGCGTCGCTGCTTTGACTGCTTTTCGAGGGAACAGGCATTCGGTGCGTCCTTCCGCTCCCCATCGTCATCTTTTGGTGCGTCCACCATGTATACGTCATGTGACGAGGTGGCGTTCCAGGGCCCAATAGGCGCTGGTTCTTCATCGTCTCCTTCATTGGCGTCCATACCGTCGATGTCTTCGGAGTCGAGGTCGAGCATGTTGGTTAAGTCATCGACAGTGGCTACAAAGTGGGTGGTGGGTGGGTTTTGAATTTCTTCATCGTCCGTACCCCAACCTTGCTGACCGTAGTCCGGCCAGGGCTCTCCTGATAAAGAGAGAGACTTCAGTGACTTCAAGATATCGCCGAAAGGCGAGTGCTGAAAGATGTCCACGGCAGTGAACTCCATGATCGGCGCCCAATCGGATTCGATCGGCAGGGGCGCGGAGGGTTCGGAGTCCGGAGAGGAGTCCGGCTCCTTGGAGTCACGAGTCTCGCAGAGTACGGGGCTGGTGCTTGGCTCAATCGCCGTTGGGGTTGCATCTCTTGAGGTGGCATCCAACTGCCCATCCTCGATCAGCGCAGTTGGCTCCGAATTAAGGGTCGGAGCCGATGCGGGTGCGGCCTCCAGGGCACCGTTCGGCGGCGGAGCTAGATCATGCTCGTCGTGACAGTGCAGCGCGTTCGGCAGTGGCTCAAATCCGTCGAAGATCAAGTCCCCGCGGATGTCAGCCGTGTAGTTAAAACTTCCAAATCTGACCTGACGGCTAGGGGCGTAGCTTTCGATCTGCTCCAAATGGCCAAGCGAATTGGCCCGCAGTGCGAAGCCGCCGAAGACGAAGATCTGTCCGGGGAGGAAGGTCTCACCTCGGACTGCATCGCTATCGATGATCGTAGGAGCCATCGAGCCTGGCGGCGACGACACAGAGGAACTCTTAATGAAAGCACCAATGTCGGTGTCAAAACCGGCGGATCTCGGGTAGGGGGTCCCGAACTGTGCGTCTAGGCCGGATGGTAACAGGAGACAAGGGACACGAAGTTTTACCCAAGTTCGGGCCCTCTCGATGGAGGTAAAACCCTACGTCCTGCTTGATTAATATTGATGATATGGGTAGTACAAGAGTAGATCTACCACGAGATCGAGGAGTCTAAACCCTAGAAGCTAGCCTATGGTATGATCGTTGATGTGTATGTTGTCCTACGGACTAAAACCCTCCGGTTTATATAGACACCGGGTAGGGTTAGGGTTACATAGAGTCGGTTACAATGGTAGGAGATCTGCATATCCGTATCGCCAAGCTTTCCTTCCACGCCAAGGAAAATCCCTCCCAGACACGGGACGAAGTCTTCAATCTTGTCTCTTCATAATCCAGGAGTCCGGGTGAAGGTATAGTCCGGCTATCCGAACACCCCCTAATCCAGGACTCCCTCAACACTCCATAATTTCAAACATGGGCATGGATAGATAGAGCATAACCATATGTCCAAAACACCCTTACTGAAGATACTCAAAACAAGCATGGATCTCATTGTAGCATCATGTTTACATGGCATAAAAATAACAACAGGAAAATGACAGTAAAATCCTAAGTCCCTGAAAATCAGCAATATCACGAAGGCTACTTTGCATGCTTGTGCTAGTCACCACATTGATCATAGAAATACATGGCAAGCACCTCTGTAAAGATGGCATGGCATAGTTCAAAACACATGTAGAGCTCATGCCCATATGATGCACACAACAAATGTGAAAAAATGACAAATCATCATAATCTGATAAGTAGCAGAGTAAACATTTTATAGCACTCTTGCATCAGTGATTTAGGCATCAATATGAACTGAAGCGACCATGCCACAATGCAATGAAATGAAGAGCGTCTCACAATGAACATTTTGATATCTCATATGCATGAAACGGAGCTACGATCATGGAGTTATGGTATGAAGAACAGGGGCATACAATGTTGCAGGAAAAGGGACTTAGCAAAAAAAATAGTTGAGCGGGGAATAGCTATGATGCGCACAGGGCGGGGTTTAGCACTGCTCACCATGGGCCGAGCCCATCTGAGGAGGAGGTGAACCGGGCGCAGTCCGGTCGAGCGACTGGTTTAGGCCGGTTCAGCAGTGGTGAACCGGAGGCAAACGGGACGGACGAGCGGGGTAGATGGACGCGCCGACTTCGGCGACGCGAAGAAGACGACGACGGCGGCGCTTCGGGACTCCGGTGACGCGAGGCGGTCAGGGATGGCCGGGGATGAACGAGAGCGGGCGCAGGGGGTCAGATCCGGGGGCGCCTAGCCCGGATCTGGCTCGGAGCAGGGTGGTGTGGCTCACTCCGGTGATCTCCATGGCGGCAAGGAAGAAAGGCAGCGTCGGTGAGGAGGAATGACAGCAGGGCGGCGTGCTAGCTGCGGCCGACGCTTGGTGGTGCTGCAGGCGGCGGACGACGAGGACATGGTGGGCGCGGTGGAGGTCAACGTTGAGGCGTGGGCGACGTGGTCCAATCGGCGGCGGCGTGCGGATACCGACGGAGGTCCGGTGAGGGTCCGGCGAAGCGGTGCGGGTGACTCAGCCCGCGACGGGCCGCGGATGGGCTCTGGCGGGCCCGGCAAAGTGGGGGAGGTGGAGAGGCGACGTGGCCGGTAGTGATTGGGTGCGAGGGCGACGGTGCTGAGGTGGCGCGATGGGATTGGCCAGAGTGACGCGGCCGGCGGACATGTCTGGCGGCGCGAGGAGGAAGACTGCTAGGGTTAGAACGCGAATTTCGGAGAGGGGCACATATTTATAGGTAGATGGAGATAGGAGTGTCCAAATGAGGTGCGGTTTTCACCCACACGATCGTGATCCGACGACGGAGGGCATAGAAGTGGTTTGGATGGGTTATTGGGCTGTTTTGGAGGGGTGTTGGCTGCAACACAAATGAGGCTTTCGCGGTTACCCGGTTAACCGTTGGAGTATCAAATGGACTCCAAATGGAACTAAATTTGACGTGCGGTCTACAGGTGGCATACCAAGGCCACTTGGCAAATCTCAGTCCATTCTGAGAACGTTTAACGCCCGCTCATGAAAGAGACAAAAGGGGGACGCCCGTGCATGTAGGAGTGTCGGATTGCGAAACGGACAACGGGGAAAAGGTTCAGATGCATGAGACGAACATGAATGCAAATGCGATGCACATGATGACATGATATGAAATGCATGACATGAACAAAATGCAAAACGAAAGACAAAAAAGCAACCACGAAGGGAATCTCCTATCGCATCTCCAGAAAAGGCAAGAGTCGGAGTTACAAATATGGAAAATTGTATCCGGGGCGTTACAGACCATCCCAAGATACCACATTCAATGATCTTAAGATTTTTCTTACTCATGCTCCCATGATTGCATTGCCCAACTTTGACAAACCCTTTGAGTTTCATTGCGATGCTAGTGGTAATGGCATAGGAGGTGTGTTAACGCAAGAGAAGCGCCCCATAGCTTACTTTAGTGAGAAACTTTCAGGAGCGCAACTCAATTACCCCATCTATGACAAAGAGTTATATGCTTTAGTGCGAGTTTTGCATGAATGGGAACATTATCTTTGTCCTCATGAATTTATCATTCATACCGATCATGAAGCGCTTAAATACCTTAAGGGTCAAACTAAGTTGAACAAGTGTCATGCTAAATGGAGTGAATTCATTGAGTCTTTTCCTTATGTCATCAAGTACATTAAAGGTAAGGAAAATGTTGTGGCGGACGCTCTTTCCCGCATATGCATGCTTGTTACTCAACTTGAATTGGATGGCATTGGCTTTGAGCACATAAAAGACTTGTATGCACATGATCCTACTTTTGCTATTCCTTATGCCAAATGTTTGACGCATACATCTTGGGAACGCTATTACATCAAAGATGGTTATCTTATGAGAGCTAACAAACTATGCATCCCCGAGTCTTCTCTTTGTTTGTTGCGTTTGCAAGAATCTCATGGAGGAGGACTAATGGGACATTTTGGACGCGAGAAGACATTTGCTACGCTCTCCAAGAAGTATTTTTGGCCCAAGATGTTCCGAGACGTCAACCGCTTCACCAACCGATGCTCTACATGTCGCAAAGCTAAGTCTAAAGCTAAATCCCATGGTCTCTATATGCCTCTCCCAATACCGTACCAACCATGGGAAGGTATTAGCATGGATTTTGTGCTTGGATTGCCTAAAACTAGAAATGGAAAGGATTCGGTGTTTGTTGTTATGGACCGATTCTCTAAGATGGCACATTTCATTCCTTGCAACAAGATAGACGATGCCTCACATGTTGCCAATCTCTTTTGTAGGGAAATCTTATGACTACATGGAGTGCCAAAGACGATAGTCTCGGACCGTGACATCAAGTTCCTAAGCTACTTTTGGAAAACCTTATGTGCCAAGCTCGGAATCAAGCTACTCTTCTCCACGGCTTACCATCCTCAAACAGACGGCAAAACGGAGGTGACCAACTGCATACTCTCAGCTCTACTTCACGTGCTAATCAAGAAGAACATCAAGGAGTGGGAGGAGTGCCTACCTATTGCCGAGTATGCCTACAACTGAGCAAGACACTCGATTACCGGCAAGTCCCCCTTCGAGGTCGCCTACGAATTCAACTCGTTGTCCCCATTGGACATTTTTCCTCTACCACTACAAGAGCGCATCAATATGGACACAAGTGCACGTGTGAACTGTCTCAAGAAGGTGCATGAAGATACAAGGCACACCATCGAGCGCCAAGTACAACGACTTGCGACCAAGCTCAACATCAACAAGCACCCCATGGTATTCAACATTGGAGATCTTGTGTGGCCACACCTTCGCAAGGAGGGCTTCCCCAACGAACGCAAGTCCAAACTTCTACCACGAGCGGATGGACCCTTCAAGGTGCTTGCACGCTACAACAACAATGCTTACAAGATAGACCTCCCGCACGACAAGTACAACGTGAGCGACATCTTCAATGTCAAGGAACTCTCGCCCTACCATGGTGATGAAGAATTCAATCCGAGGTCAGATATTTCCCAAGGGAGGGGAGATGATGCGGAGCATCCCAAGGTCATCCCCATGGACCTACCTACATCATCCATGACACCACTTGGACCAATGACAAGAGCGCGGGCAAATGCTATCGAGGATATGGCGAATTCGCTCCTTTCCGAACTACCACTTTCTATGCATGACACATGGCTGCTACCTCAAGCGGAAATCAGGTACTTGGAGGAGAGCCATGGAGCAGCTACATCCTTCGGACAAGACGGCAAGGACACCAAGCATGAATCCCAAGGAAATCTAGCCGAAGAAGACTAAAACGGGCGGACGTCCGACTAGGACCGGACGTCCGATGACTCCCAGGCCACTGACGACCGTCCATCTCTAGACGAATGGCACCCCTGCAACCGATCCAAAACTACGGAAGTCCGAGGAAGACTGGACGACCGGCGACCGGAGCCCTATGGACGTTTTACGCCACGAAAACCGAGCGTAATCTACGGAAGTCCAAAGATCTACGGACGTCCGGACTGTCCTGAGCTTCCGGACGTCTGACGCCCACCGGACGCCGGCCCCTGGCTATGTCCAGTTGCGGGCTGAGGCCCATGTACCCCTTCACTTTATTTACTTTACCCCCTTTTTGTACTATGACTATAAATGGACCTCCCCCTCCTCCTAGCTAGGGTCAGCAAAGGATTGGCTTATTTTGTGTGAGAGCTTTTGCTCATCCACTTGGTTACCTTCTCCTCGGAGATCGCGCCTCCTCGGAGAAGATCCCCCAAGAGGATTCAAGACCCCTTCACAGGAAGAACCTCAAGACCTCCTCACGGAGAAGATCCTGCTACTTGTATCGTCCCTAGTTGACTATGGATCATGTATCTCTTATGTGTTTGAGGATCTAGCATATGTGTGACTACATCTTGTTGGTTTTAGTATTTCTCTCGTGTTTCCCCTCATGATTCCCCTCGTGTTCTTCGTGTTCTTCGCGAGATCCGCTCCTTTCATGAAAGATCGGCCATCTAGGGTTCCACCCTACATCACACCCTCTTTCACTCCGGCAATTGAGCTTGTTCATCCCTTATGCTTGGACTTTCTAGAGCATACTAAGCGGTAGTACCACTACAGCAGTATTGCTGTAGATCAGTGCTACCCTCACTTCCACTTGTTATTTGTACTCTATAAATGGGCGGTAGTAGAGCAGCAGTTCAGCACAGTAGTACCGCTCCAGCGGTACTGCGGCTCTGAATGTCCACTCCACCACTACAGGTTTACTAGGCATTATATAGCTAAGCGGAAGTACCGCTCACGCAGAACTACCACGGTCTTCTGCCGCACGGAGTACCGCTTGTTTTTTGCTTTCTGGATAGTTCTATCCCTCGACCGGAAGTAGAGCGGTAGTTCGTAGCGGCACTACCGCCCTGCCCTCCTCTTCTACCGATGGTTCCACCTACTGCTCAACACCAAGTAGAAGTACCGCTAGTGGGAGCGGTAGTATTGCTCCGGCGGCACTACCGCCTCCCTGACCTACTCATTTGAACACAGTGGCTGGAACTTCTGTGCCAGCATAAGTAGCGCTCACCTGAGCGGTACTACAGCTTGTGCACGGGCTGTGGGTGCATAACGGATGGATTTCTTTCCCCACTATATAAGGGAGTCATCTTCTCCAAGTTGACTTACCTCTTCCTCCCCTAAGCTTCATTGTTGCTCACAAGCTCATTCTTGCCCGATCTCTCTCCCTAGCCATTCAAACTTGTTGATTCTTTAGGGATTGCTTGAGAAGGCCTAGATCTACACTTCCACCAAGAGAAATTTGATTCCCCCACTAATCCCTTGCGGATCTTGTTACTCTTGGGTGTTTGAGCACCCTAGACGGTTGAGGTCACCTTGGAGCCACATTCCATTGTAGTGAAGCTTTGTGGTGGTGTTGGAAGCCTCCAATTCGATTGTGGAGAGAGAGCCTCAACCTTGTTTATAAAGGTCCGATTGCTGCCTTCAAGGGCACCACTAGTGGAATCACGACATCTCATATTGTGTGAGGGCCGCTCCAGTGGAGACGTACTTACTATCAAAGGGAAGGAACTTTGGTTACACATCCTTGTCTCCACCAGATCCACTTGTGGTCATTTCTTACCTTTACTTTGTGCAAGCTTTACTTGTGTTGTATCCTTTGCTTGCTTGCTTTTTATTGTTGCTAGCATCATATAGGTTGCTCACCTAGTTACACACCTAGACAACCTATTTGTTGCTAACCATAATTTGTTAAGAAAAGCTAAAAATTGGTAGTTGCCTATTCACCCCCCTCTAGCTAACCACATCAATCCTTTCAATTGGTATCAGACCCTCACCTCTTTATTAAGGGTTTCACCACCCAGAGAGTATGGTTCACAACGAGGATGGGGATGAGGAAGTACCCGAGGCCGTGGAGTTGAATTTCGATCACTCGAGACGACTTAAATGAAGCTATGGCTTCACTTAGGACGTCGATGACAGCCAAGGTCAAGTCCATCGTTAAAGAACTTCTTGAGGGGTTGAAATCTTCTCCCAATCCGTTGCTTATGGTTAATTCCACTGCATCAGAGTTGAAGGCCAATTCCGGCAAAGATGTGCCTAAAGGTACTCATACCTCTTCCCCTTATGGTAAAAATGGGATGGGAACTTATGCCTCTGTTCCTCCTTCGCCTGTCTATGGAGGACTGGTCCCTACTCCTCATATTAACAACCTTGGTCCTCCTAAGCTTGTGAAGGGTGATTTCGCTAATTTTGTTTTTTCATATGAAGTCTCATTTGAATCAAAGCTCAACATATATTTAGAGAATCATCTAGGAAGGATTCTACCCACATGATACAAACAACCTCACTCCAAGAGAAAAGGCGGACAATTAATATAATCACTCCGCATTGTTCATCCTTCAATCTGAAGTTGCCCCTGAAGATCTATCACACTTGTGTCCCTTCTCCCATGCAAAGAATTGTTCGAAACATATTATATCTTTGCACAAGGGGAGATCAAGCATTCAACGCTCCAACTTTGAGGTGGTTCTTGATGAGACCGATGAGTTTGTGATGAATGAAGATGAGGATCCTCGTGATCTTTATCGAATATTGACAACTCTTGCACTCGCTCTTCGAGTCCATGGGAGCAAGGATACATATGACAATTGGATCAAGAGCAAGTTTCTCAAGGCCATAATGCCATTCAACAAGGCATGTCCTCCGTGATCCATCAAAGGCCGTGCTTCCACACCTTGTCCTCAAGTGAGGTGTTGGATGAGTTTACTGCCATGAACATCATGAACAAGACCACCGGCAACACTCTAGCTCGTGTCCAATGGTCAAAAAAGGCCTCACCCAACCTCAATTTAAAGGCCAAGGCAATCCTGAAAGAAGAAGAAGAAGGAGAAGAAGAAGAAGAAGGAGAAGAAGAAGAAGAATAAGAAGAAGAAAAAGAAGAAGAAGAAGAGTGTTGCCCTGAAGACACCAAATATGCTTACCATGAGCACATGAATCTTGCGTCAAGGCAATATTGAGGTAACAAGAGAAACTCAAGGCCCAACTTCTCCAAGAACAACTCAAGTACCTCGAAGGGCAAGCAACATGTGAGAACTTGCTACAATTATGGAAATGTGAGTCACTTTGTGGTGAATTGCCCCTATGAGAAGAGGGAAGACAACGGTGGCAAGCTTATCCGCAAGCACAAGGCCAAGTCCTTCCAAAACAAGAACAACTTCACCAAGAAAGTGCCTCAAAAGGGAGGGGAGATGATGCGGAGCATCCCAAGGTCATCCCTATGGACCTACCTGAAGGAAATATGCCCTATGGGCAATAATAAAGTTATTATTTATTTCCTTATATCATGATAAATGTTTATTATTCATGCTAGAATTGTATTAACTGGAAACTTAGTACATGTGTGAATACATAGACAAAACATAGTGTCCCTAGTATGCCTCTACTTGACTAGCTCGTCAATCAAAGATGGTTAAGTTTCCTAGCCATGGACATGTGTTGTCATTTGATGAACGGGATCACATCCTTAGAGAATGATGTGATGGACTAGACCCATCTGTTAGCTTAGCATTATGATCATTTAGTTTATTGCTATTGCTTTCTTCATGACTTATATATGTTCCTATGACTATGAGATTATGCAACTCCCAAATACCGGAGGAACACTTAGTGTGCTCTCAAACATCACAATGTAACTGGTGACTATAAAGATGCTCTACAGGTGTCTCAGATGGTGTTTTTTGAGTTGGCATAGATCAAGATTAGGATTTATCACTCCAAGTATTGGAGAGGTATCTCTGGGCCCTCTCGGTAATGTACATCACTATAAGCCTTGCAAGAAATGTAACTAATGAGTTAGTTACGGGATGTAGCATTACGGAATGAGTAAAGAGACTTGCCGGTAATGAGATTGAACTAGGTATGATGATACCGATGATCGAATCTCGGGCAAGTAACATACCGATGACAAAGGGAACACCGTATGTTGTTGTGCGGTTTGACCGATGAGGATCTTCGTAGAACATGTAGGAACCAATATGAGCATCCAGGTTCCGCTATTGGTTATTGACCAGAGATGAGTCTCAGTCATGTCTACATAGTTCTCGAACCCGTAGGGTCCGCAGGCTTAATGTTCGGTGACGATTGGTATTATGAGTTTATGTGTTTTGATGTATCGAAGGTAGTTCGGAGTCCCAGATATGATCACGGACATGACGAGGAGTCTCGAAATGGTCGAGACGTAAAGATCGATATATTGGAAGCCTATGTTTGGACATCGGAATGGTCCCGGATGAGTTCGGGCATTTTCCGGAGTACCGGGAGGTTACTGGAACCCCCCGGGGAGTCAATGGGCCTTAATGGGCCACAGTGGAAAGGAGGAGGCGGCCAAGGTGGGGGTGCGCGCCCCCAAGCCCAATCCGAATTGGGAGGGGGGGGGTGCCCCCCCTTTCCTTCTCTCCTTCTCCCCCTTCCTTCCCTCTCCTACTCCAACTAGGGAAGGGGGAATCCTACTTCCACCGGGAGTAGGACTCCCCCCTTGGGCACGCCTATGAGGCCGGTCCTCTCCCCCTCCTCCACTCCTTTATATATGGGGGGAGGGGGTACCCCATAGACACACAAGTTGATCATTGATCCCTTAGCCGTGTGCGGTGCCCCCCTCCACCATAATCCACCTCGGTCATATCATAGTGGTGCTTAGGCAAAGCCCTGTTCCGGTAGCATCATCATCACCGTCATCACGCCGTCGTGCTGACAAAGCTCTCCCTTGACACTCAGCTGGATCTAGAGTTCGTGGGACGTCACCGAGCTAAACGTGTGCAGATCGCAGAGGTGCCGTACCTTCGGTTCTAGGATCGGTCGGACCGTGAAGACGTTCGACTACATCAACCGCATTGTCATAACACTTCCGCTTACGGTTTACGAGGGTACATGGACAACAATCTTCCCCTCTCATTGCTATGCATCACCATGATAGATCTTGCGTGTGCGTAGGATTTTTTTGAAATTACTGCGTTACCCAACAGTGTCATCCGAGCCAGGTCTATGTGTAGATGTTATATGCACGAGTAGAACACAAAGGAGTTGTGGGCGTGGGTATATACATATTGCTTGCCGTGACTAGTTGATTCTTGATTCAGCGGTATTGTCGGATGAAGCGGCCCAGACCGACATTACGTGTACGCTTATGCGAGACTGGTTCTACCGACGTGCTTCACACACAGGTGGCTAGTGGGTGTCTGTTTCTCCAGCTTTAGTTGAATCGGATTCAATGAACAGGGTTCTTTCTGAAGATCAAAAAGCAATCACTATACCACGTTGTGTTTTTTGATGCATAGGTAAGAACGGTTCCTCCTCAGCCCATAACAGCCACGTAAAACTTGCAACAACAAAGTAGAGGACATCTAACTTGTTTTTGCAGGGCATGTTGTGATGTGATATGGTCAAGACATGATGCTAAATTTTATTGTCTGATATGATCATATTTTGTAACAGAGTTATCGACAACTGGCAGGAGCCATATGGTTGTCGCTTTATTGTATGAAATGCAATCACCATGTAATTTCTTTACTTCATCACTAAGCAGCAGCGATAGTCATAGTAGCAATAGTTGGCGAGACGACAACGATGCTTCGATGGAGATCAAGGTGTCAAGCCGGCGACGATGGTGATCATGATGGTGCTTTGGAAATGGAGATCAAAGGCACAAGATGATGATGACCATATCATATCACTTATATTGATTGCATGTGATGTTTATATCACTTATATTGATTGCATGTGATGTTTATCCTTTATGCATCTTATTTTGATTAGTTCGGCGGTAGCATTATAAGATGACCCCTCACTAAATTTCAAGGTATAAGTGTTCTCCCTGAGTATGCATCGGTGCTACAGTTCATCATGCCGAGACACCACGTGATGATCGGGTGTGATAAGCTCTACGTTCACATACAACGGGTGCAAGCCAGCTTTGCACACGCAGAATACTCGGGTTAAACTTGACGAGCCTAGCATATGCAGATATGGCCTCGGAACACTGAGACCGAAAGGTTGAGCATGACTCATATAGTAGATATGATCAACATAGTGATGTTCATCATTGAAAACTACTCCATCTCATGTGATGATCGGACATGGTTTAGTTGATATGGATCACGTGATCACCTAGATGATTAGAGGTATGTCTATCTAAGTGGGATTTCTTAAGTAATATGATTAATTGAACTTAAATTTATCATGAACTTAGTCCTGATAGTATTTGCATATCTATGTTGCAGATCAATTGCTCGCGTATAGCTTCCCCATTTTATTTATGATATGTTCCTAGAGAAAACTATGTTGAAAGATGTTAGTAGCAATGATACGGACTAGCTCCGTGATCTGAGGATTACCCTCATTACTGCACAAAAGAATTATGTCCTTGATGAACCGCTAGGTGATGGACCTATTGCAGGAGCAGATGCAGACGTTATGAATGTTTGGCAAAGCTCGATATGCTGACTACTTGATAATTTAGTGCACCATGCTTTATGGCTTAGAACTGGGACTTTAAAAACATTTTGAATGCCACAGAACATATAAGATATTCCAAGAGCTGAAATTTGTATTTCAGACTCATGCCCGAGTCGAGAGGTATGAAGCCTCTGACAAGTACTTTGCCTACAAGGTGGAGGAGAATAGCTCAACCAGTGAGCATGTGCTCAGAATGTCTGAGTACTACAATTGCTTGAATCAAGTGGGAGTTAATCTTCCAGATAAGATAGTGATTGACAGAGTTCTCTAGTCACTATCGCCAAGTTACTGGAACTTCGTGATGAACTATAATATGTAAGGGATGACAAAAATGATTCCCGAGCTCTTCGCTATGCTGAAATTAGCAAAGGTAGAAATCAAGAAAAGCATCAAGTGTTTATGGTTGACAAGACCACTAGTTTCAAGTAAAAGGGCAAGGGAAAGAAAGGGAAATTCAAGAAGAATGGCAAGCAAGTGGCCACTCCCATGAAGAAGCCCAAAGCTAGACCCAAGCCTGAAACTGAGTGCTTTTACTACAAAGGAAAATGGTCACTAGAAGTTGAACTGCCCTAGATACTTGGAGGATAAGAAGGATGGCAAAGTGAACAAAGGTATATTTGATATACATGTTATTGATGTGTACTTTACTAGTGTTCATAGTAGCCCCTGGGTATTTGATACTGGTTCAGTTGCTATGACTAGTAACTTGAAACAGGAGTTACAAAATGAACAGAGACTAATTGAGGGCGAGGTGACGATGTGTGTTGGAAGTGATTCCAAGGTTGATAAGATCACCATCGCACACTCCCTTTACCTTCGGGATTAGTGTTGAACCTAAAATAAATGTTATTTGGTGTTTGTGTTGAGCATAATATGATTGGATCATGTTTACACCAAAACGGTTATTCATTTAAGTCAAAGAATAATTGTTATTCTGTTTACATGAATAAAACCTTCCGTGGTCATACATCCAAGGTGAATGGTTTATTGAATCTCGATCGTAGTGATACACACATTCATAATATTGAATCCAAAAGATGCAAATTTAATAATGATAGTGCAACTTATTTGTGGCACTGCAATTTATGTCATATTGGTGTAAAGCGCATGAAGAAACTCCATGCTGATGGGCTTTTGGAATCACTTGATTATGAATCACATGATGCTTGTGAACCATGCCTCATGGGCAAGATGACTAAGACTCTGTTCTCGGGAATAATGGAGCAAGCAACTGACTTATTGGAAATAATACATACTAATGTATGCGGTCCGTTGAGTGTTGAGGCTCGCGGCAGGTATCATTATTTTCTAAACCTTCACAGATGATTTGAGCAGATATGGGTATATCTACTTGATGAAACATAAGTCTGAAACATTTGAAAAGTTCAAGGAATTTCAGAGTGAAGTGGAAAATCATCGTAACAAGAAAATTAAGTTTCTACGATCTGATCATGGAGGTGAATATTTGAGTTATGAGTTTGGTCTTGATTTAAAACAATGTGGAATAGTTTCAGGACTCACGCCACCTGGAACACGACAACATAATGGTGTGTTCGAACGTCGTAACTGTACTTTATTGGATATAGTGTGATCTATGATGTCTCTTACCGATTTACCACTATCATTTTGGGGTTATGCATTAGAGACAACTGCATTCACGTTAAATAGGGCACCATCTAAATCCGTTGAGATGACACCATATGAGCTGTGGTTTAGCAAGAAACCTAAGCTGTCGTTTCTTAAAGTTTGGTTTGTGATGCTTATGTGAAAAAGTTTCAACCTGATAAGCTCAAAGCCAAATCGGAGAAGTGTGTCTTCATAGGATACCTGTAGCAACCAGACCTCAAACGGTCCAATCTCTGTGCTTAGGTGTCATCCCTGGATCAGTAATGCTGACACCACACAGTGCCTGAAGGATTTATAACAGAGTAGCAATCACACACTTATTACGTCGAGTGTCTCAAAAGAGAACTTATTACAATAAATATGGCTTAAGGCCATCTAATAACGATAACAACGGAAGGCTTGGAAGATAAGTGAGTCCATCAACTCCAACGGCATCATTGAGTATAGAACCACGACCTAAAAGCACCTTAATCGCCATCTGAAAAGTCTGCAACATTAATGTTGCAGCCCGAAACGGGTCAGCACATGGAATATGCTGGCAATGTAACACATAGAGAGTAATGGAATGAAATAGGCTATACTATATGCATATTTGGCTGGTGGAAAGCTCTATGGTTACAGTTTTGCGTAAAGCCAATTTTTCCCTACTGCAAAGGAATAAATTTTATTTAACTATCATGGTGGTTGTTAAACATTGAGAATGGTTGATAGCATTCTCAATCCCAATTAAGCATCATCATTAAACAAAACCCAACAAAATTAATTCGAGTAACATGATGAGATTCACATGATAATCCAGGTACTAGATACTCAAGATGTCCATAACTGGGGACACGGCTAACCATGATTAGTTTATACACTCTGCAGAGGTTTGCGCACTTCTCCCCACAAGACTCGATCTCCTCCGTTGGGATTCTCGCACTACATGGTGTTTGAGAAACGGATGATCGAGACAGTCTTTCAGAAGCGCTAGCACCTTACGATCGGGTAGACCGTTACACCTACTTTCCCCTACATCTGCTAGTCTACTACTGTAAGAGTTCGCACGACTTATTCAACTATGCTAGAGCCCATAGTAGCTTATGGCTGCATACGGAAGTTTCTAGCATGAATAATCTCATGATCCCTTTGAGACTGGGTGGCGGTCCAAAAGAAAAACAGGCAATCGCTGGAATACCCAGGTGCCTCAATCCACCCAGATGTGTATTTAAGTTGCCACCTTAGATAAACCATTAAATTATCAAACACACATCTGTCATAGATTTCACTCACCCAATCCACGTCTACTAGCATAGCATAGCATAAGAGGCAACGTAGAAGGAACTCCCAAAGGTTTGATAATAACAGGTAATAGGTACTACCTCAACTACTTCCCAAACCCACAATTTAATTAGATCCTAACTATGCAATGTGTGAGGATTGATCTAATGCAATAAAAACTGGGTAGTAGGAGGTATGATCAAAGTGTTACTTGCCTTGCTGATGATCCGCAAAACCTAGCGATTCAAAGTAGCAAGAGGCGCACTCCGGGTACTCTATCACAAACAAACAAGCATACAATAAGTACTCAACTAATGCATAGGTAAAACTCGAATAAGAGGTCTAACCAGAAAGTTCAACTTAAGAACTCCGGTTGGCAAAAAGAATCAAATCGAACGAAGCAACGAAAGGCAAACGGCAAAAGAAACATGCTTCGTTTACTATTTTGGATCTAGGGAAATTTTTACAGTGGCAAAAACTTGTTTGAGTTGGTTAAACGGAAAGAGGGTTTCGAGACGAAACTCCAGGCGCTTGAATCGCCTGATTCCGATAAACGAGCGAAAAGTTAGACTAGAAAGAAAAACGGATCAGGAATCGCGATCAGAAAAATCACAGATTTAATCCGAGAAAAAGAAAACGACGAACAGATTAACGAACAAACGTTTGTTAACTGGATCTAAACGAAGAACGCGTTCGTTAAAACGAACGAACGGGTGAACGCTCACTAATTAAATAAACCGGAAAATCGATCTATTAAAAAACGAAACTAAAAAACCCGAACAAAACCGACGGAAAAATCGATCGGTTTTTCGAGAAAAACCGGCGGCGCGAGGTCTATCTCCAGCGATCGTCGGTGGCGGCGGTGGGGCAGCGC